>NC_045750.1:10419769-10420733 GCF_008692095.1 Etheostoma spectabile
CTATCTATCTATCTATCTATCCTGTCAATAGGACAAGGAGCTGGATGTAAACAAAACCATCTCACAATACTGACGTGTGGAAAAGTTTGAATACTGAAACTTATCCTAAAGGCATACAAAAAAACCTGTGGTAGCCTACACTCACAATAGTCTTTCTGTGGTTGTGAATAGTGAGATTATAGTCCCATAATGTTTTATAATTGCTATTTATATATTTAGAGGCACAATTTGCATCATGCTACTGTAACCACAGTGGCATTGCCCTGTTTGCCATTTGTTATGTAAACCTTGGCAGGGATCTATCTCTTGGGTCAGGTAGGCAACTACCAATGTTGCTAATCCTGCCATGGGGGAATTACATAACTACTGGGTTGCCATGAGTTTAGGTGAGCTGTTAAGGGTAAAGCTTTTTGTGAAAGGCAGCTATCTGGTCATCCATAAGACATATGGGACCCATGAAAAGAGACAGGGAAGGAGTTGGTCGCAGAAGGTAAAAGAGCAGAGATTAATAACTTATTGAGATCGAGGGACCAATCCCATGGGGCGTGGAGCCTATAGGCCATATTTTGTCAGGGCTTCTCAAGTTTTGCTATGTGATATGCTTCAGTAAAGAGCAAAGAGGGAGGTTGTGTGTGTAGCCCCACCAAGTCAAGGCCAGGTTCACCATCAACATGCAAGGCTGTTACTCCTGGAATTTCGAGCATGAGGGCCAAGCTGTCGGTGGTTTAGTGTTACGCATCGCCTGTCAATAAATCTGCAGCTCACAGCCAATGCCTTTTTTAGCTTCTTACAAGAGAGTCTTTTCATTACAGACACTAGTTGTTTCTTCTTCAAACATGGAATTGTGGCAACACGTATCACAAATAAGTAAATGGACTGTATTTATATAGCGCTTTTCTACTTTTAACGACTACTCAAAGCGCTTTACATGGTGCACCATTCACACACTGTGGCCGAGGCTGCC
>NC_045750.1:10420743-10441419 GCF_008692095.1 Etheostoma spectabile
CCACCTGCTCATCAGATAAACACACATTTACACTGCGATGGGAGCAATTCGACACTTCGACATAGGACTGCAAGGCCAAGGATCAAACCACCAACTTTCCAATTGGTAGGCGACCACTCTACCACCTGAGCCACAGCCGCCTCTGAGAGCAGTTTAGATAAAGCATATTTACGAAGACTTTTCTTCCGGATGATACATTTTGGGAGCTCAGAACTGACAAGCATGTTCCTAAGCATTAAGGCCTGAGCATGTCACAAGCTGCACTTAGGTTTTAGTAAAAAACTGAAACCAAAGACAGCCCGCAGAGCCAGGTGTTCAGAAGCCTACCTCGGTACAGGCCCTTTTCCCGAGCCCCTTCCCTCTCCATTTCACTCTGAGACTCTTTGGTTTCACCTCCACACAGAGCCGGGTTTGAACACCTGCAGTTTCATGCAGCCAGGGCACCTTTTTATTGAGGAGATTTGCTGAGCAAATCCTAGTAACCCCACTGGGTTTCTCTCCCAGGTTCCCGCTTACGTCATTCTATTTCATATATTTGTCAGTTAACCATTAGCCTTGGTAAAATTAGGTTAAGACAGCCAAGCACTAGAACATCTTTTATCACCGGAGATTGTCTTTAACCAAGAGAAGCCACTGAACAATCTTTTAATAGTAACAGAATGTTCGGTCACTTACTTGTTCTTACACAATGAAGACCTCAGTGTACATTATGTCAAAAATAGTTTAACCTTGATTTTACTTTCTTAAAAAATGTTTTTTAAAGGCTAAGTATTAAACATGCTGTCAACAATCATCCAATGTCGGCTCAAGTTTAGGGCTGCAACTAATGATTATTTTCATTGTCAAAATAATCAGTAGATTATGATCTTGATTAATCGATTAGTTGTTTGGTCTATAAAATGTCAGAAACTGGTGAAAAAATGTTGAGGGTGTTTTCTAAAGCCCAAGATGACGTCCTTAAATGTCCTGTTTTGTTCACAACTCAAAGATGTTTGGTTTATTGTCATAGGAGTAAAGAAATCAGAAAATATTCACATTTAAGAAGATGGAATCAGCTTTTGAAACCGATTAATTATCAAAATAGTTGGCGATGAAATGAATAGTTTACAACTAATCGATTAATCTTTGCAGCTCTACACAGATTCATAATCTGTTAAGAGTATGTCAACTTAAGTGTTTTGGTGGCTATTTTTTTTTTCTTTCTATTTTTTTTAAAATACCACACATTGTAACAACACAGCCTGTGTTGTGGATGTGTGTAGTTTTCCAGCAGGAGATCTGTCCTAGATGGCCAGGTCCAAGACCAGAGCTGCTAAAATGAAAGATAAGCTTTGGTAGGGCAGGGTAGTGACGGGCATCTGAAAATAGCACCTGTAAACACCTATAACACTCTGTGTGTGTGTGTGTGTGTGTGTGTGTGTATGTGTGTATGTGTGTGGCCCTGGCTGTACTGAACCTTGGGCTCTAGTGTTATTTAACCCGACTGTAACCAGCTCCCTGTTCCCAGCAGCTGCCCTTTACAGGCCCAGACCTGGTTATGTCACAATGACACTCCACACAAGCAAACACACACGTCTGATATTCTCATTTAAAGTTATGATGTGTTAATGGCCTGACTCACATTCACAGTACATACAGTTCTTTCTACCTCCAATTAAAGGTGATCCTTAAAATTGTTGAACCTGGTACACATTCCCGCACAGACAGACATGCTTAGACATATATAGTCTATTCGCCGGTCATGTTCAGGCTTATCACCAGGGTACATGACAGTGAGCCTCTGCTGCAGGTCTTAATTTATATGTGGGTCTGAAATTAGCTTAACTCATTAGAATTCATTCATGAGATTACTTCGTGTTGCAACGAGTCTTGATTGTCAACAGGAAGTTGTTGTTTAACATGCACATTAGTCATTAGTCATTATGTCCTTGTTTAATTGATGGCTATTTGCAGGTACTTCATTTGCAGCTCAACCCATGAACCAGTGAGACATGACCACAAGTCTTAAACACATCTTTTCTTATTTGATCTACCGCTTTACAAAGAGACCAAGAGGCAGAGGTTCCTCCATGTCACAACCATCACACACACAGATACAAACACAGAGGCACGGTACTACTCTACGCACATTCCACCATCTTACTTTGTCTAGAGAGGCATATAGAAAGCAGGCCCTCATAAGACCGCTGGGCATGTTGATTATCATTTTAATGGCCTAGCATTGTGAAAGTGTTGATTCTTTTAGGCTGAAATAATTTATTCTTCCAATCACAGCAGGACAGTGTTGACGAAAGAGAAGGGGCTGTGTGAAATAACAAAAAAACATTCATGCTTTCATCGGCTGTCCATCAATGATAAGTGGGGTGAGCTTTATGTGTGATAAGATCCTGCTGTCAGTTATGAATATCACTGCAAGACATGGCTACTGGTGGCTGAAATTTAAACTTGGAATCATTACCTTTGGTTTACACGAGATGAATGGCCATAAAGGAAATTCTTACAATACTGAAGAAAATTCCAAAAAAAAGATAGGCTGTTTGCATGAATTTGTGTGTGCACTCAGGTACTCAGAACACAATCAGGAGGCTCCTCAGATGGAGCTGGCACTACCAAGCTGGAGGAACTGAAGCAAAAAGGCAATAAAAAGGGGAGTTGAAGGGGGTTGGGGGTGAAGGGTTGAAGACAGTAGAAGGAGGAGAAGGGAGAGAAGGTAGGGGGAGCTGAGGGAGTAAATTAACAAGCTTTGCTCTAAATTGGTGTATTACAACTGCCCTCTGGCTGCGATTCCCAATGGAGGGGTTTGTGGGTGTGTGAGGCTAAAAGGGCGATGGGTTATGGGAACACACAAGCTCCAGACACCCCTCCAAGTCTGAATAGTGTCACCCTGAGCAGTCAGCCTCTGTGTGGAGGCAAACCCCCAGGCTCTGTTCTAGTTTCATTTCCAATCAATGAACACATTTTTCTTTAGATGCCTGAGCAGTTTCTCTGTATCAAGATTTTAAATCTGACAATTGGCTCATATGGCCAAAAGTGTGTGGACACCTGAACATTACACCTGTATGTAATTGTTGAGCATTTTATTCTGAAACATTTTAGATTGTTATGTTAGCTAAAACAGCCTCCTCTCTTCTTTGAAGGCTTTCCCTGTGATTTTATGAACCTGGCTACAGAGATTTGCTATCATTCAGCCGCAAGAGCATTAGTGATCAGCATTAGATCATTACAACTCTCATGTCTGTACGTTAACTATGAAGCTTTAGCCAGCAGCCAGTTAGCTTAGCTTAGCACAAAGACTGAAAATAGGGGGGACTAGCTAACCTGCTCTGTCTGAAGACGAAAACAGTGTCAGCACAGTCTATTTTTTCTTTATACCCCTTTATCATCTTTCTCTCTTTTTCACTTTCCTACTGTCTGTCCATCTGTTTATGTGTGAAGTGGACACATCATTTGTAAAATTTTCTGTTATAATAAGTCCAGGCATTGGAACGTGCAGATATACAATGATCTAGATGTCTAATCTGTTTTGAAGTCTCCTGTGTGTTTGTGCATTTGTAGCTACAAGTAAGAAAAGCAGATTTTTGTCTCCCTCATTAGTTTTCCAAGCATTTCCTTCGTAATCACCATGCCAACCATGTCACACTCCCTCCGCACGATCTGTTCTCCTCAAAGACACTTCTCAATTATTCAATGCGCTCGGGATGAATTCAGATCACAGTATTAATTTTAAAGAGCCAGTTCTTGGCTAAAGGCTAACCCTCTTATACTGTTTCTGTCTCTCTTACATTACTAACTCCTCTTTTTCACTCCCCTCTCTTCCCATCGCTCCCTCTCTCTCAAACCATCCCTCATTATTTTCCTGCCAGCTTCCTCATTTGTCTGGATGTAAAACTCTGTGGTGAGCAAAAAAGTAGCCATCCATCTGTAGCTTGCTCATGCTCCTCTGAAGCACAACTCTTGAAATCAGTTGTGGGCTCTAATTAATGGAGATAAATCTTGGGCCTCTGCTCTTGTTACACTCCATACTCCCTTGACTCCTTGTCTTTTTGTGGCCATCATGGCAACACTGCAGCATTGACACATTATGGCCAAGCTGTTGTTGTTTTGTGATTGTGAAATATGCATAATGTAAAAGAAATCAATGGTCTTAAAACCTTTATGTGGTCCAGCTGGCCTGAGTTGTTTGCAGAAATCCCAGTTTGAGACAGATCTTAGAAATAACTTGCAATTGCTCTACTGTACATGATGATGATAGTTAAGACCAGACGGGTCACAGGATTTATATGTTGTGTATCTGAGTGTGACAGACACACGCACACAGCAAAAGAGAAACCAGCTGCCTGCTCATGCCCTGTCTTTATAAGCATTTTAAAATTTAAACAATTATGTCTCACACACTGATAAGACACTGATCTTGGGGGCTAATCTAGATTTAAACTGAGATTTTGCCTCATGAACAGTACGTTTATGCCTTTGAAAGATATACAGTAACTTAAATGAACAGTTTGAAACATTGAGAAATGTGCTTTTCTGTTGTCTTGCAGTTAGATGAGAAGATACCAATCTCATTGTCATTATGGTCAATATGAAGTGATAGCCTAGGAGGGGTAGCTTAGCAGACACAAGACTGGGAAACAGGTCTGTTCAAAGGTACAGTAAATGCCCTCATAAAAGCACATGACGATTTTGTTACGTTTGGATAGATTTAGGATAGTTATATGCAATATTATGCTAAGCTAACTGGCTGCAGGCTGTAGCTTTATATATAATAGTTATTGTGCTTCATTTCAAATCCAGTAAGCAAAATTCTGCAGAAATAATATCACATTTTGTAATATTCAGTTCATTAGTGATTTCTTATGCCGAAGCTGTAATTTTCTGCAGCCCACATGAGAAAAAAAATGATAGGTGGAATTTTCCCAGAAGATAGACTTTAACTTCATTACTGTACAAAGCTAGAACAGAACTATCATGTTTCAGTATTTTTTCAGAGCCTGTGAAATCACCAACATTTCTGACCCTCAAAGCACCCTCACACTGCAAAACAATTGCTAGTAGTTTACACAACATGAGATTACACTCATCTTTTCCAACTGGTGCTGCATGAAACTAGTGTTCGAGCCAGATAACCGCGTCAAAGCACACTGCTGAATTTGCAAGAATTCCCTAAAAGCTGGTGGATGGAAATACTGGTAGGTAGGCAAGAAATGCATCGTATTTCCCTAGAAACACAAAACAAAAAAGAAAATGTATAGGAAGTAGAATTCTCTTTTTAACATCAAGGACAAACCCATAACATACCAGCTCAGTACGGGAGAGCAGAGGACTATGGTGGTTTGTCTGGTAGTTAGAATTAGTCTTTACCTGGAGCACCAGGGCTAATCATCCCGGCTCCAGGCATGTTCTTCTGTAGTTGACCTTGACCTTTGACCTCACTAGAGAAAGATCAAGCAAAGTAAACAATTTTCTCTAGTCGGTTTGATAAATTACAAGAACAAGAAAGTTTAAGTAATAGGGAGACTACAGAAATACCAGTCTGACTGGAAAATGATATTGTTGACATGTCGCTCCAAGACATACGGTCTGTCTGCCACTAGAAAAATAAAGAAAGCATCTAGGATGGGGTCAAAGTGGGAGGCTCTGTGGTTTCAGGGTTGCTGGTTACCAAAGATTGGAGGCAAACTATCTTGCGTTAAAGTTATACCGAGGTCACTGATCTACTGATCTCTAGCACTACTATATGTAAATTATTTTATGATTTAGGAGCAGCTTTAACAGTAAAAAGACTGAAGAATTACCAGCATTCTGTCTATAGTGTGTTGTACCATCAGTGCTCACGTGGCCCTGGGCTCCAGGGACTTTCTTACACAATAAATGTGTAGATTTGTCAAAGAATTGTTTGACATTTTGGGAAACATGCTTATGTGTTTTCCTGCAAAGAATTTGATGAGCAGATCAATACAAATCTCACATGTGACATAACTATGTGGTTGTAGCCAGCAACAGGTTAGCTAAACTTAGTATGAAGACTGGAAACAGGGAAACAGTTAGCTTAGCTCTGGTCAAAGATAACAAAATCCCCCTATCAACCCCTCCAGAGTTATATCTTATTTGTTTAATCCATCCCAAAACTGAAGTGTAAAACCAACAAGCTGTGTTTATACAGAAGGTAAAGGTATGGTGTACAGGTATGTCGCCCAGCAACCAGCCGAGACTCTGGGAAGTTATTGGTCCCGTCCAAGAAGCTCTGTGTGTGTGTGTGTGTGTGTGTGTGTGTGTGTGTGTGTGTGTGTGTGTGTGTGTGTGGTGTGTGTGTGTGTGTGTGTGTGTGTGTGTGTGTGTGTGTGTGTGTGTGTGTGTGTGTGTGTGTGTGTGTGTGTGTTTGTGTGTGTGTGGGGCATTAAGGCATGTAAACTGGGTTGATAGGGCAAGGGGGGTTTGTTACCTTTTTGTCTCCATAGCAACTGATAAGGGGGGGGGACTCACAGTTTGGTGTGACAGCTGTAACGGAGCGACCCACTGCACTCTTCTTCCCCCTTTCCTTACACAAACACTCACACACACACACACACACACACACACACACACACTTAGGCACACACATACAACCAGACTGCCCAGAACAATTCTGGCCTTGCTACTCAGTTTCTTAGATAACCACATTGCTGAAGTGGGCCCCTTGCCTCACGGCCACCTCCTCCTCTGTAATCAACTCTGCACCACCATACCATACACACACACACACACAATGTTTTTCACAAGTCATCAATAGTATGTGTATTTTCTGAGGCAGGAATTATATATATTATAAAGGTGTTTATTTTGGTGGATGCAGAAGCTGGTGAAGATCTGAGATCCCTCTCTGTCCTCTGTCATTATCCAAACTCAACAGTCAACAGCACATGGCAAATTTGACAAGATCATCTCTGAATTTGGCTCACCAGTACGACTCTTGGCTTTTAAACTTTAATTTGTTTTCTTCTGAGCCTGTCTCATTCAATTACACCACTCCACCTATCTGGCAACTCTGCAAAGGACAGGCTGAGCTATTGTTCCTGATTAACATTTAATTGACTACAATAAAGCTTTCTGTGTCAGAGGAGGGAGGCAGAAGAAGGAGAAGAGAGGTGGGGGGCGGGGGGGGAAAGTGATGTGCTACTGACATATAATGGAGGAAATGTAAATCATAAAGGCTTTTTTCGGCATTTTGGCTTTTTTGGCTTATTCAAAATAGAGATAAAGGGGGCGAAATCTAGTTCACATGGTATAGCGGCTGCACCGTGTAGGCATAGTCCTTCAAAGCGGCCTGGTTTGAATAAATGCTTAATACTGTGGACAACTGAGATGGACATTTTTCGGTGTTTTATTTCTCAGTTTCCCACAGTCCAAGGGGACCTCATCAAATGTCTTGTTTTGTCCGACCAACGATCCAAAACCCAAAAATATTCAGTTTCCAATTATACAAGAAAGCAGAGACAAGCAGCACATCCTAACATTTGACAATCTGGAATCAAAAAATATCAAAACAGTAAATGAAAAAAAATGTTTTTGTTCAAAGAACAATGTTCTATGTTCAATGTTCTCAACGAAATCTTAAGACTTTCGCTATCACAGAGGACAACGGTTGGGTATCGTTTGGATTTTTACGATTCCAATGCCAAACGCGGTATTTTTAAAACAATTCCCATTCCTAAACCGATTTTTGAAAAACTAAAAAATTGACATCAAAGAAAGTCTCTTTTATAGTTTATTTTAATTGAAAATTTAAATAGAACATTATATTTATAGTTTTAAAGTACTGAATAAGCAAACCTAAGTCCCCTAACACACAACTACAGTTACGCTATTAACAAGTAACAACAAAATAAATGTTGAGTTGGTATGCTAACCAGAGCCCAGTAGGAAAATATGGCATTTTAAAAGTAGTCTACATTTACAGTAGTACAGTAATGGTAGACTACAGAGAAAGTATGATATTTTTACGCCTGTTTTGGAGCGACAGAGGGACAACATTTCAGTCGACACATTAAGTGGAACCAAAATGAGGAACCAAAATTTGCGTTCTAATCCAGTCCGATTCCTCTTGGTTGCGTAGGAACCGGTTCCATAGAACCGGGTTTCGGTATCCAACCCTATACAAGACAGTTCAGAGGCTAGAACCATCAAATTACTTACTTATTACTTATAAAAAGTTTCCTGTTCATGGTTTTAACCTGATTCCTATAGTAGTTTTTTCTTTCTTCTTTTTTTACATACTCTTTAGAGTCCAGAGTTACAGGTAGAAGCTCTTCAACCACAGAGATGACACTCCCAGATTTGATAATCAAAGATTGAGAGCGCCAGCCTGTCAGCCACCTGTTCAACCCACAGGCTTTCTATCTGGACACACAGGATTCTCTGTCTCTATGAAATCCTATAGGTCAGAGTCCCACATACAAAGCGTGTCAGTTTCTGGTAGGAATTACACAGCTCGAGATGTGTTGCTGTACACATGCTGGGCTCCAATGTTCCACATCCTCCATGCATCATTAAAACTAAGGAATTCTGTTTTCTAGTTCCTTCTGGGCATCTGATAAGAGTTCCCATAATTTCCCTATGGTGATTTATCTCCACAAAATACTGTGTGTTTGTGTGTGTGTGTGTGTGTGTATTTATGATTTCCACATGTATCAAGGCTAACTACGAGGGTACAGTGAAAACATGCGAGGGGTTGAATTTCAATTAGACTATTTGTCTTTCTCAAATCACTCTTTAAAAGCTGGAAACCATCTGCTCTGGGAACTGCAAGTTGAAAACAGGATCTGAGATCTATTGCATGCACTCATCTCTCATCTTTTGGTTTGGTCATGTGATACACTTTTCAGATTTTTCAGATCAATCCTAATGATTTTGGTGACTTTTACTCTAGTGTTACCATGATGTTGACATTGTGGTTTTGAGTAAAACGTCTCAACAACTATTGGATGGATTGCCATGAAATTTGGTACTACATTCATGTTCCCTACAGCATGAATTATAATAACTTTGGTAAGTAATTTATGTTTCATCTAGAACCATCATAAGGTCGAAATTTTAGCATTGGCTTTCAGTTTAAAGTTTTTCTCAAGTACAATCTTCACACCACGTAGTATATTGAGCACATCACTCTGTGACCTGCAAAAGGTGATTACTTAATCAAAAAAAATGAATCCTGTTTGAAATATAAATGTATCCATCAATGAATAAATCATTGCCATCAAAACAAAAGGTTCCCGACACTGTACTCTAAACGTGTGATGGTTACCCACTCTGTATCATTGTCCAATTGCACACCAGATATCCTCCCTTGCAAAGTAACAAGGAAAAAACCTTTTGCATGACGCTGCCACCCCCTACTAAAAATCAGCTGGGATATCCTCACTTGTCACCTGTCTGTCTGCTACCTTTCAGGAAATTGTGTGGTTTCCCATAAAGCCTAAGTCAATTTATCTGAAAACTTAAAAAAAAAAAAAACAAACATATCTTTTAAATACCTAATACATATGTGACAGGTTATTGTGATTGCTGGGTGCTCTGTTTTGCATGTAGGGATTTAAACAACAAACATGTATAGTTGCATTTGAGAGTAATATCATTCAATAGCAAATGAATGAAAAAATAATTTGATTTGCAAGGCTTACTCAGTGCATTTTGTGCCA
The DNA here is from genome assembly GCF_008692095.1 of Etheostoma spectabile. Classification (NCBI taxonomy): domain Eukaryota; kingdom Metazoa; phylum Chordata; class Actinopteri; order Perciformes; family Percidae; genus Etheostoma; species Etheostoma spectabile. Next base: position 10,430,418 of record NC_045750.1, read on the forward strand.
AAGCAATGACAAATGACTACAGTCATGTGAACAACGGACCTAATGTTCATATCAATAGTCATATAGTTTGACGAAGATTTAAAAAATCTAAGCAATGTTGGGTGATCTCACGTCTTGCTGACGTTCGAAGTATTGTCAAACAAAACACTCCCCCTCCTTTCCGCGCTCTAACCCCCCAAACCCCACCCCCAAATCCTTCTTGTCGGTTATTGGCTGGAACACTGCTTATGTTTGGTGGTGCAGGTTGGCACAGTTTAATTTTTTGGGCTTTCGTGGAGCCTGGGCTGTCTACAAAGACCACTTTTTTTATAGTGTTTTAAGGGGACAGGCAGCTAGCAGATAGTGTGGAGAGGTTTGCTCTATGTGACAAAAAATGTTGTAGTCTAAAAAACACGTGACATTGCTTAGAGCACTTTTAATAGTCATTGGACGATTGTGCAAAAGCGATTGAGAAAAACTGTAAGAACAGCCTCACAGAGCCACAAGCACCTGTGGACCTGTCTCCAGCTGACCACTTGCGTAACTACCAACATCCTTTTCCATCATTACGTCCACACTCTCGCCGGTCATGTTGGTGTTTGTGTCGGTAGTGCTGGAGATATTGCTGTCAGCAAAATCCAACATATCCGTCCATAGGGTAAAACCACGGACGGTGACGCAACACTTCGTCCAACTCCTTATAAAATGGGCAAGTTATAGAGGGTTGGCACGCTGTCGCCAAAACAACCACAATGTCCTGCATTGATGACATATTTTCCTGTCACATCCTTGTTAGGGGTGCATCAGGATGCATTTGTGTTTACTCTACAGAAGATATGTGGTCAAATGTGCCACAGAACAAAAATGGTTTAAATGATCAGATAACAATGCGTCTCGGTGGTTGTTTACACTTTTGCACTGTCCGCTTGTGATCCTTGTGATCTAAGTCTAGAGAACTAGCTGATGCTTTGAGACATCCCTTAGATCTGTAGATACTAGATGGAAGTCACCTTATTTCACAGATTTGGTTCTTAACTTATGAGAGGATCAGTAGAAGAACTTCCATATTTTCTGTCTCTTGTCATTTTGGCCAGGTCACAACCCACATTAGGAAGTCCCTGTTGATCTGAGGAGCTGGGCCTCTTTCCTTTTTAATTCCTCCCTTCCCCTCTTCTTATCTGTTATTGTTTATGAGGCCTTGGTAAATCTTTGTGTTTGCACACCTGAGTTTTATAAGAGACGCTGTAGATATACTTGCAGATACAGGTCAATCTTAAAGCATGCCACTATGTGTTTGCTGACAGTGCACAAACTAACTTGACCTTTAGCCAAGTCCTTTTTGGACAAGTTTGTTTTATTGGGAAAACCCTAGAGATGAAGAGATGACAGAAGAATCTTGCACATGAATCTGAGGTTGAGACTGTGGAGTTAGTGAAAGCTCTGACTCTGATGTCTTGGGCAGCCACATATCTACCTTAAGCTGACAAAGGGAAAGGTCAGAATTTGAATGCTGGCCCAGTAATCGAGAGAGAAACGGTTTCTGTGGGACCTCTCACCCACAAACCTATAGTCCCAGTTTGAATTTTGGCAGCCGGTGAGCTGGAAGCAATGCACCTCTTCCACCTTCTCCCACATATTCTGCTCTGTTGAAATTCAACATGAGTAACCAACATATGAAAGAGTGATTTTGCATTTGCAAATGGGACACAGTGTAATTAGAGAACTCATGCATGCTTTTCTGGGCAGAGGTTAAAAAGGCATAAACCACTTTCTCAAAAGTAATTACTTAAGACTTTTCATGTTGAGCTGACTGTGCACTATTTACCCAATAACACTGGGTCTCATTCACCAATATCTTCCTAAGTTTTTTCTTAAATTTGTTTTTAAGAAAGTTCCTAAGAAAAGTCTACATCTGATTCATGACGTGTTCTTAAACCGCAGAATTGTTCACAGGTGTGTTCTTAAAATGACGAATCCCAATGTCTTCGTAAATGTAAAGCTTGTGCCCATTGCATTTAATTAGCATAGGTAAATGTCCCATTAATTCCCATACAATGGCATGGGGTTGCCGGGCCGTGTGCACACTTAGAGAAATGTCAAAGACGGTGAAGGCCTTGACTCCAAAAGAAAGAAAAACTTTAGTAATTCTTATTGTTGCAAGAAGTTAGTGAAAAACAAGACATTATATTTAGTAGCGTCAGCAGTGGATACAAAAGCAGCAGATAAAACCGATGCATGGAGTTCAATTACTCATGCAGTGAACACTGCATCCGGAGAAGGGCACAGAACTGAGGCCTAGCACAATTCATACACAATGGCAAGTGTAGTGTGTATTTATTAGGGTTGTCAAACGATTAATTCTTTCCTAATCGCGATTAATCACATGTTTTATCACATGATTAAAATTCTATTTTGCATTTCAAAATTGTTTTTAAGTACATATTAAAAATGTAAAGCAATTCTTACCAGTGTATCCTGATTGGGAATGAAATGAATACAAAGAAAGTTACTTTATGAACTTGACTTGATTTGTATTTGTTCATTATTTATTTATTTACTGTAAACAAAAGAAAAAAGTGTGACTCTGTTATTACTGCGCCATTCCTCCAAGTACCTAACTAAAAAACTAAAAATCCCTGTCCTTACACCACAGCAATTAACTGAGATGTAATATTAACACTTTGCTTAGACAAACAATCCACAGGTCATTGTTCTTGCGATAACAAACATGCCAAGTGTGTGTGTGTGTGTGTGTGTGTGTGTGTGTGTGGTGTGTGTGTGTGTGTGTGTGTGTTGTGTGTGTGTGTTGGTGTGTGTGTGTGTGTGTGTGTGTTTGTGTGTGTGTGTGTGTGTGTGTGTGTTGTGTGTTGTGTGGGTGTGTGTGTGTGGTGTGTGTGTGAGAGAGAGAGAGTCTGTTTTATTGCTATGGGGGCATGAAATCGGTCCAAATGGCACATTGGCACAGCTCTACCCAGACACAGAGCCTTCCTCTCTGTTTTAGACGCTCTCCCTTAGCCCTGTGTGCGGTGTGTTTGTAGTCATTATTGGTGCATGCATTTGTGATTCCTCTCAACTTGTAGCTCATCCCTCTGTTCCCACAGCGACCTTCATCCCAACCAGCTAGCCATCTGTCCATCAATCATTTAGTCCCTCTGTTCTGCTGAGGAGAGTAACCGATACCCGGATACACTGACCTTAGGACTTGGAGGGTCTCAAAATGGCTCCACGGCCAGAACAGAATACTCAATACACACATGCACATTTTGGGGGAAGAAAGGATGAAACGGTATACATACTGTATGTAACATGCATTTACACACAATAAACTAGTATTACACATTAAAGCACACAGCCATGGAGACACTCTGCACGTTTCTTAGTTTCATCCTCTGCTCCAGGCATGAATATAGAGGGGCCCTGGTGTGTAGTGTAGATAGGAATAAAGGCTTTATATATATATATATATATATATATATATACATGTGTATGTGTGTGTTTTACTATACACATAGGGGCTGGGCTAATGCAGGGGAAAGCCCTGGCTTCAGCTGTTGTTGTACATTTTCCCCCAGAGAGATCCTCACTTTCCCTGCACAATCAACTTTCTGTCCACCTTTCCTTTCTGGAAGAAGCCTTCGGGTCACCGTGATGTGTGAGCTCTCAAAGCAAAGAGTTCTCTTTTCTATCTCTACAGTTCTTCTGTCATTCCCTCATCATATTGGTGGTGGGGGGACGGGTACATACAGTGTTGGAGCTTATGTGATCATGCTGGATAGTTAAGCAAGCAGGCAGAATGTGGAGTCCCTCCGTATTACACTGTTTCTATCTATGTAAAAGACTACACATACATGTGACTGTAGCTTGGAATAATCAAAGGGATAAAAGAAATCTTCCCTTTAACTCAGTTTTAAAAAACATCTATCATGGCTATAACTTACATCTCTGAGAGCATTTTGTCTTTTAGTGGTGTTTTTTGAAGCATCAGTGCTTCATAATCTTGAGAACAAGCATACAGAAGGAGATCATTTTAGACAGCTTAATAGAACAACAAAAATAGAGCAACCAAAAGCCATCATGCATTTTGAGCAAAGGTCACCTTCTCTCAACTCTTTTTGTTTATCACTATCACTAACTACACCTGCAGCGGAAAGTTCAGACACACTGTTTTTTTCAATTGTCCAAATGCATCATGGGAAATTTATGAAATAATCAACTCAAACAGAAGTAGAAATATCTGCAATAAGGCTAAGCTGATATTAGTCATTATATTGGCTTTGATGATTTACTCAAGTGCATTGTCAGCAGCTACCACTCTGATATGCAGAATGCATTATTTTTGCCCCATTACATTCTTAGCATCAACTGTTAAAGCAACACCGAGAACTTTTTGTAACTTAAAATAATGTTTCCAAAATCGTTTCAGTAGCTCATCAACTCATAACAGGGTGAACGGCACTTCTGCATTCACTTTGCGGTTCTCTACCGGCAATAACCGCACCATGCAAGTTTGCCAGATCGGGTAACAGATATGTAGTTTGAATGAGACATAATGCCGCTTCCAAACTGTAGTGGGACAGAAGCGGGAAAAGTTCTCTAGTTTCTTTAAGGCCTGGGTATCCTGGGAAATTACTAGTTTGTAAAACAAGTGTCCGACCCAGTGTTTATAGCAGTTTCAACTGCCGACACCTGAAGGCAGGGCAAAAGGTCTGCCACATAAAGAAGTAAGACACTGAACACTATAACATGCCTCAGTAAGGCCCCACATCCTTGTATCACTGTAAGAGCGCTCTGTAATGGTGCCATATTCAGACTGGAGGGTCAGAGCAGCCCTCCACCCCTCTCACTTTCACAGTACAGTCTAATTATCCTGGACACCTCACTCTGGAGAGGCCTTAGCGGGTTAAGTGCTGTTCGTTTTTTTGTTTCAAATAGACGGGTCAATATTGGTCAGGAATCCATTTCCATATGAGCACTTGAGTAAATGCGTGCATTATTCATGAAGACCCATCACCCGTGATAGGCTCAGCTGTCCACTGAAAAGGGACACACACACACACACACACACACCATGTATGGACCACCAGTGTAAGCCAGACCCCTGTGCTGACCACTGTATCCTTGGGGATGGATTATCATTGTGCAGTGACATCACTGTGTGGTTGAAAGGCTTTTAGTCTGATTAATGAAGCGTGTGCGTGTGCGTGTGTGTGTGTGTGTGTGAGAGAGAGAGAGAGAGTTTTGAAAATGTGAAGATATGTACAGTATGTATATATGTAAACTCATATGTGGTTTAACTTAGTGCGAGCATGAGCGTGCATGTTTAAATGTGTTTGTCTCTGCACACCCAATGATTCAAATCCCATCTTGACCCCGGGTACCATATTATAGCTTTTTGTCTTCCCTCTACTTCCTATAATCCATCATTTCCAGAGTGTTGGCTCTGTTGTGGGAGCTGTTCAAGCCTCCATCTCTTTAAATATGGGTTAGTGTGCCTCAGGCTGCACCTCCCCGCTGCCCCCTCTTTTTTCTTCAGTTTGCCTTTCTTGGCTTTTTTATTGTCTCGCTTTTGAGACTCTTTTCCTCCTTTCCGTTTGTTACCACCACAGCAATATGATGGCACATAGAAACAAAAAGAATAGAAATGCATTATCTGTATTAGAATTAAAATAAAAATGCTTATGTAAGGTTTTCTCTTAGTGCCTGCAGTTAGTTGCATGCAGGTTGAACTTTCCATTGTGCTTGTTGCCAGGGATGCCCTCATCCTCTCTGTGGTGGCATTATGCTGTCAAAGGTGTGTGTTTGTGTATAAGAGTCGTGCACATGTAGAATGTTCACATTGTGTGTAGTTTGGGGTCTGTGTGTGTTTGGACAAGAGTTCTCTCAGTACCTCTGTCTTCAGGCTGTGTTTAGATGAGCTCAGTGTTTCTCTCGTCACTCTCAGTCACAGACATCTACCGTAAATCTTGTAAAATTTTATTGGTAGTTTTATTTGGCACAAAGTCCACCTACATGTGTGGTTTCATTGTATTTTTTCAAGATTAATAAGTACAGATAATAAAAATATCTAATGCAGTAACAGCTCTTATATATACTGTATATATCATGGAGTCATGAGGTTTAGCAGCTAATGTATGATTAGTCACAAGGTGTATAACTGCTAAACATGGACAGCACAACAAGTTGTTTCAATGGTGCTGAATAAAAACCACAAAGCCCTTAAACAGTTGACTGTTGAGGAATTCAGCATATTTAAAGTTTAATTACAGCTTTGAACTGACTTTCATGCAAGTCAGTTAACACCTGGCATTAGAATGCATCTCCACGTGAGTCTTGAGTGACCACTTGTGATCGGATGTTTTTAACCAGCGGGAAGAAGAAATTTATTTATATATATATATATCTATATATATATATATATATATATGGGATTTTGGACATTGTGGCAAAAAGCCATCTCACGTGATTTGAGTACGCTTTTGCAGACAATGTCATTTTAGTAGGCAGTCCTTCAATGTGGCCCAGGACACATTCAAACACACACTGCTAAAAGAATGTGGCCCAGTCGTGCATTGACACCTGTACACGAATTACCCAAGACACATGTTTGTGCCAGGTGTGAACAGGCCCTCTATGATGTAAATGTTGATGATTATTTGTCAGTTACAAATGGGGGTGCACAGTCGTGACGCAATTGTCGCAGGACGCCGTAGCTTACAAACAAACGGTGTACTGACAGCAGGAATGTTTTCAGCTACATCGGAGAGGAATGATTGACAATTTGAAAAACATGGATATGTGGCAAGACTTTGAGGTGCGGCAGCTCATGGCTGTCCATAGTGAGGAAAAAAATAAGTAGTAGATGACTGGGACAGTAAGGCAAGCATAACAAGGCTAACTTTACTGAATGAGAGAGGGATTCGCTGAAACGGGTCACAAACAAATTGAAGTTCAGGACCACAACTAAAAATGGAGTGGTGTTGGGCGGGTGGACTGGCAGTACTATAATCTGTGCAACAGTATTTTCAGACACACTGCTCTCGATAATCTGGACCAACTCTCCAGCTCAGGTCATAACAACTTTTACATAAAATTGCATGATTTTTTTTTCCTGTATAATTTTGATGATGCTGTCTAAATATTACAACCACAGTCCAGCAGTAAAAAAAAAAAAAAAATGTAATTATAATATATAGTTCTGGTGGTGTACAGCTGGAGAGGAATATGCAACATTAGCAGTTTACTGAATATAAGAAGTGTAAACCCCCCCCCTCCCCACCCCACCCCTTTCCAGCATGTGAGTAATTGGTATGCATTGTCCCAGGTTGTGACCCAGGTCGTCTCTGTCATGACCAGGGATCAACCTGTGTTAACTAGCTTGGTTTGAATTGACAAAAGAAGAGTTGAACACGGGTCAGATAACCCTCGACTGACCCTGGTCATTGTTCTGAAAGAGATAAATAGAGAGCGAGAAGGTGGGGCACATACTTCTCAGGCTCAGAAGACTAGACTGGGCCTTGGGCAGGGAAAGGAGCGAGGACAAATATGGAGCACTAATCCACTCTTTAACATTAGCCAGTATTAGCCTTCATCCGTCTGTAGTTGTAGTGCCATAAGACACTGAGGCCGAGAGCAAACAAGGAAGGAAAAAACATTTGTGTCTGAGCCACATTTTGCCTCCACGCTTTGCCTTTCTATTTTTTGTCTCTCAGCCTCACTCCCTTCTGTCTCTTTCTTTTGCTCATTTTCTGTGACTATCTCTCTCTCTCTCTCTCTCTCTCTCTCTCTCTCTCTCTCTCTCTCTCTCATTTTCTCTGCCCCTGTATGATTACTGAAAACTGTATGGAGACAGTGCAAGAGCTCAGCGGAGAGCGGCCAATGCCATTGGCTGACTGGCACTCCACCCCCACTCGTGATTGGCCGCAGGCCTTAACTTAAGATTCAATCAGCTGGGTGGAAGTGTATGTAGGTCAGTGTGTAGCGATGTGAGCCTTTACTCTCTATCTGTTCCCCTCCTCCACCACCTCAACCGGCTGTGTTAATTGGCCTCGTTCCAAATTTCAAACCCAGAGAGACTTGAGGCAAGAGAGGAAAGGGGGAATAAAGCAGGAGGTTAAAAGAGGAAGGGGAGTTGAAGAGACGACAAGGAAGAAAAGGAAGAGGGCAGAGGAGCGTAGGTGGGGGAAGGGAAGGATTTAACATGGGGTGCCCTGTTGCACTCAACAGTGCAATAGTACAGTGTGTTAGTCACACACACACACACACACACATACACACACACACACACACTATTGAAACTCCTGGTGAACATAGCAGCGCATTATATTTATTTTCTCTCTGTTTGAATGTGAGAAAAGATGAAGGAGAGAGGGAAAGAGACAATATAGTATCATTAATAAAGGGTGGCATGAAATAAGGAAAATAGATGCTGGCTTGATTTTCTACATTTTCAAACCCTTTGTGCTACCCAGTTTAGCCCGTGAGTTTCCCCGCTGCTGGCTCCTCATCCAGACGATCAGACTAGATCACAGGGCATCCTCACAGACTTGTGGACCACAAATGACTTAGAAAGAGGATTGTTTGGTTATCTAATCTGCTTGGTTGCGACTTTGTGGACACTGTATACCCATTAATACACAGCAATTCTGCCACAGCTACCCCACATGTCCTATTCTAGCTTTTAAAGTGTGTGCGCTCTCCAAAGATAAACTTGCTTGACTACACCAGTGAATAATTTACGGTAACCCGAATTCTTCTACAGTGCTTACTCTACCCCTAAGTGCTCCCACGCAGACACAGAAACACACACATACAAGCACCCCCTGTAAGTGGTGGTCCCTAGGCGTTGCCTATAGTAGGCTAACCCAGATAAGCAGACTGTGAAAAGCAGACAAAATAAAGTCTTGTACACTTCACTTTACTACTCCCTCTGCAGCCGTGTCTGTCTGCATACTTCACATTAAAAGCACCCAGCAGCAGTTTGTGTTCTCTGTAGCCCTCCCTTTCCACATCTGTCTGTATCTCTATCTACACATCACAGCCTTTTACACAAACTTTGCATTTTGTACAGTAGCACTCATTGCATTTTAGACGTAGCCCTGCCCACACAAAGTAATTCTTGCCTGTCTGGCTTTCTCGGTTTCCTTTTTTAAATCGTGTCTCTCCTGTCTCTGTCTTCTTCTCACTCTGCCCTAGCTTTGAACTTAATATGGCGGATGTAGACGACTCTTCCCCACCCACCCACAACTATGCACACATGCACAAACCCACACAACTTAACCTGACTTTACCCTCTTACTCACCCAGCTACTGACCCACTTACTGTGGAAGAGAGCACCAGACAGACAGCAGAGCAGGCTTTTTTACTCCAGGGCACTCTGGGAAAACTAAGCTAAAAAGACCACTCGACACACAGACACAGACACAGACAAACACACACACACACACATACACGACAAGCTTGCTCAGAGTCTGATCATGCAGACGATGGAACGTACAGTCTACTTTGGTGCCATCAAGTAGTCCCATACTGGTTGGTCCAAAGATGTCATCACTTGACACATCACCATACCTGAAAATGCAGACAGTCACATCTGCTTTATTATATTTGTGAGGACCTTCATTGAATATACTCTAGTCTCTGCTTTCTGCTATTTGAATAGTTAAACATTATCTTTGGAAATACATACTCATTAGCTTTCATGCGGAGAGTTAGGAGAGAAGACAATCTCATTCACTCCATTCGTTATAGAGCTGGAACCAGCAAGACCTTAGCTTAGCTTAGCTCAGCATAAAACTGGAAATGTGGGAACAGCTAGCCTAGCTCTGTCCAAAAGTAACAAGATCCGCCTATCAGCATCTCTTAAATTCTCAAAAAAAAACATATCTTGTTGTTTAATCTGTACACAAACAAAAGTGTAAAAACACAAGTTTGTGGTTGGATGGAGGTTGTGTACCGGACTATTTCTTAGCAGTGACTTCCTGCAGTCTTGTCATCAACGTGATGGTGCCAGGCAAAGAGCCTGGCACATAACCCCTCCATAAAATCAGAAATTCTTGTTTTTGTATGGATTAAACAAACATGAAATAACATGTTAATTAGTGACTTTTAGAGATGCTGGTTGACAGATGTTATTACAATGTGCAGAGCCAGGCTCGTTGTTTCCAGTCTACAGTATAGGCAAAGCTAAGCTAACCAGCTGCTGGTTTCAGCTCTGTATTAAACAGACAGATATGAGAGTGGTATCAATCTTCTCAACTAATTCTCTACAAGAAAGCCATTGAGAGTATTTTTCAAAATGTCAAACTATTTGTTTAATTACAAGTTACTTTGTAGCCCTAGTGTAAAGGATATAATTCAGTAAATAGCAACAGTCATAGAAACACACACACGCACACACAGTGTAATATATAGACTGTGACCACACCTTGATCATTATGCAACATGCTGAGGACAATGCAGCACAGTCATACAACACGCAACAGCACAGAATATTTATTTTCATAGATTTAATTCCATAGACCGCAAGACACACAGACATCATTTGTTTTTTATGTTACGACACAGTGTCAGAGCTACAGCCAGTTAAGCTCTTTCTTTCACCCCAATCTTGTGACCAGTGAAGCTAGCAACAGACCGACCAACTAATGTAACATCACAACTTCCCTTTTCCTTTGGTTATTTCAGTCACTTTGAGGCTGGTGGCTGCTGACTGCTCGTTTCGCACCATAGTGACTGGGGCGAGGTCAGCACGTGAAATCAGACGGGTTAAAAGTCAAGTCAAGTTGAATTTTGCTCTGACATTGCACATCGGACACTAGAGCGGTCAGTCTTCCTATAAAACCATTCGTATTCCATTTGTTATTTTTTTAATATTCAAATATTTGCATATTTAATGTTCATATTAAGGCTGGACGATTTTGTGTTTCAGCATCAACATCGTGATGTGCGCATGCGCGATAGTCACGTCGCAGGACGTTACGATGTTGATGTTAATCCTTTTTTTGCTGCTTGATAGAAAAGTAA
>NC_045750.1:10441429-10441527 GCF_008692095.1 Etheostoma spectabile
TTCTCCTTTTACATGATTATTACCGGCTTACCTCTTTAAGATAGGTAACCATGTGGGCAACGTGTGTATGTGATGTTAGTCCGACGGGGTTTGTTATG
>NC_045750.1:10441537-10470607 GCF_008692095.1 Etheostoma spectabile
TGAGGCTCTCCGTGTGTAGAAAAGTACCGTAGGCAGCAGCTGCCGCTGACAGAGTGATGTGCATAGTTTTGATGGGTAGTCAGTGAAGCTACAGTAGTCAGTGTTTTATCTTCGCTGCAAATACAAACTAAATCACCTGATTGATGCAACCTAATCACAACGTCTCCCGGCCTTTTTTTTCCCCGCAGGAAGCTGATACCAGCCAGGCTAAAGCTAATATAGTTAGCCTAAAGAAACAAGGGGTCCGTCTGTCCCAACTAACATTACGGTTTGGAGCCGTGACGCTGGAAACAAAACACTAATCTACTACAGAAGTCTGTGTCTGATCTAATGTAATTCACACTGATTTAATTGTTCTTGGATACACAGAGTTTGGTGCTAGTGCGCGTGACATGCAGATCTGATCAATTTATCAAACTGACGAGCTGGCCCCGCTAGTCGACCACAAGCTGAAATTCAGAGAAAGAAACATGCAGTCACTGTCTACACTTTAGCCTGGATTGAGTATTATATGAATACAATAGTGTCATGCTAGTCAACCAGTGTATTTCTGCCTAATTTCCCTCTCCAAAACCACTTCAGAAGAGTCACAGCGCTTCGTTGCCTTGGTGTTTGTAAAGCATTAAAGATCAACAAAGAATGGTTCACATTAGAAAAGATAATTTTTCATTTTTTTCTTCTATGTAGATGCACTCCCCTACAAAATCACCGCAGTAGTCGAGAATGACTGATGATTATTGATGATTATTATTTCCAAATAGAGCAATTTATGTCATCTTTTAAAAATTACTTTTCCATTTTTCATATCGCAATATATATCACAGGGGGGAAAAAATTTGCAATGTCACATTTTTGTGACATTGTGCAGGCCTAGCTCATATGCAGCCTGTTATACATATATATTACACTAAACAGGCTTATGCATTGTCAGTGCCACTATAAGCATGTGGTTGTTTTTACACTTTCTGTCCAGTAAAGGGACTTCCAACATCAGCCTGGCTTTGAAGCGGATCTACGTCATGGCGCGGCTCTGTTGTAAAGGCTAACGTTGCCCGCTTAGCACAATGACATCATGTTAGAAAGTACAGCTGAGACAATTTGTCATAAACTAAGTAACACTAACAATAGTGTTAGCGACGATGCTAACGACATTGATATCTAAGCCAAACCGTGCTGTCACTACTACTTTAGTGATTTAACCAGAAGGTAATATGTGAAGTCGAAGCTAACTCTGACAGCTTTAGGGCTAATATTAACTTTAGCTGTCTCCATTAAGCTCCCAGCTAAGCTCCTCTAACTCGCGACGCAGTTAAGCAACCAGAACAAGCTAACTATTGACAAGAGACCGTTTGTTTTTTATTTGAGGGGCTACTGGAGGAGTTTTGAGACCTTTAGTAAAAAAAGACTTGACCCTCCCTCTGCCAGCAATAACATTTTCTACGACACTCCTAAGGGATTGGCAACAGACGCATGACCCTACCCAACAGCTTATTAATGCCTTCTGTACTGGTTTACGTTTGGCAAAGATGTACCATTAGCCATTGTTTTTGACATACGAGACTTGACCTCTGCTTTCTCTGCTTTCTCATCTTACACATCATATTCCACTATTATGGGGGCCATTTCAGTAGCTTTACTCACTAACATTGTTGTGGAAACACACTAAGCTTGGAAACGTAATGCACACTTCCTGCATTACTTCAAATACTAAGTTACTCCTCTAGTAAACTATTCACATGAAATACAACAATAAAATCATTGAGACAATTCAACAAAGCACACTGGTTAATAACAATTTCTGTCAATGTGGTCGGGCCCGGCCGCAGCCTGTCACTCCCCCCCTGTACTAACGTTAATCAGTAGGTAGGGTTAGCTCACAATGCCTTGGGTTTCTCACTCCCGTAACTCATTGTTCATCAGACATGACATGAGAAGAGGGAGATCAGCTAACATTAGCCTACCTATTTATAAAATAAACTACATTCTAATATAGTTTCAGCATTTGAATAGTATTGATTTTTTTACTATTCAAATTATATTGAATCGGACACCTGAACCCACTTTTCTTGTACAGGCTGCAGCATGTTCTGTACTTTATTTATGTTGTCTGAACTTGTTGCGTGACCAGCATTCATGAACAAGATGTGCGTTTGGGTCAAAGTGTTGTCAATCAGCTTTGAGGTGAGGTTTAACCAGAAGCGTTTCGGTGCTTGCTTTTATCAGCATGTGGAAGCTGTGCTTCTGAGACTCCTATCAGAAAGAGGCCCGCTTGCCTGAAAAGCCTGTCAGCTCTTTCTTTTTCTCTCGCTTTTTTTTATCCACTCTTCCTTTCTTCTTCCCCTTTTTTTCCCCTCTTCAGTTTACAAGGCCTTCGCACACAAGCTGCAAAGGCTTACCAGACACACCCCTTTCAGAAGCACTGTGTGTGTGTGTGTGTGTGTGTGTGTGTGTGTGTGTGTGTGTGTGTGTGTGTGTGTGTGTGTGTGTGTGTGTGTGTGTGTGTGTGTGTGTGTGTGTGTGTGTGTGTGTGTGTGTGTGTGTGTGTGTGTGTGTGTGTGGATTTGAACATTCAAAATCTCACACTTACTACCCACTCTGCCTCCTCGGAGAAAAGAAAGTGAAGTAGGAAAAACAAAAGGAAAGGTGGAAAGAAGAGAGTGGGTTGGAAAAGAGAGGTAGATTGAGTGATTGCTGCTCACCAACACAGAGAGGAAGAAAGAGCCAGGGAGCAGAGTTTTGGCCTGCAGCCAGCTAGTGCCACCATACAGCTTTTGTGCAGAGAGTTGACTTAGAAAGGACCTTTCAGAGAGGGAAAGAAAAGAGTGGTAGATGACAGAAAATACTAAATACTGGGGCAATGAGAGGACGTCAGAGCAAGAGGAGAAGGGGCAAAAATAGGAGAAATAATCAAAAAAGACAGCCGTAAGGGAGAGGACAGACATAATGAGAAAGGAGAAAAATTAGGAATGGGAGGAGGGTTTAAAACAGCTGATAGAGACTCATTTATGAGCCTGTACTGTAGATTAAAGAGATCAGGCCACAGATCCACCATTCTATCCCTGCCTTGATCCCTCTTTACCCTCCCACAAACTCAGTCTAGCCTCGCAAAGAAACTGTTTACATGCAGGCATCACACTCTGCAGTTTATGTAATTTCCCCAGGTGAGGTCAGGGCAAGTACACTGATGTCACTGTGTTGCAAACTGGTAATTCTGGGCAATTTCACCATCCACATCTTAGACTAGGCGATTACCTGTGGGACCATTTTTACCTTTCATGCCGACACAAATGAATGCATGTACTTCTCAAAATGAGAATCCTTCAGAACAAAACTAAAACATAGCAGGGGCTGAAAAGAAACAATACTTTTGGTTTCTACACATGCAGAAAATACACACAAACAGGAGACAGAAGGGGTAGCTGAGCGGGCGAAGTAGTCTATTAATAGCGGGGTCATATAAATACAAAGTGCTGTGTATGGGGAAAAGAGCTCTACTGGAAGCAGGATGAGGTGACGTGGTGAGGGAAAGGGACACTGCGATTAAAAAGAGGCACTGTTTCGCGCGCGCGCGTGGGTGGGTTTTGTGTGTGTGTGGGTGTTTTTGTGTGGTGTTTGTGTGTGTGTGTGTGTGTGTGTGTGTGTGTGTGTGTGTGTGTGTGTGTGTGTGTGTGTTTTGACATGTATGAAGAAAAGCACTAAGCTGTGAGCGGAGACTAAGAGAAAGATGGAGAAAGGGCAAGGAGGGCCGCTCAGGTCCCTGCATAGACCTCTCTGCTTCGGGTAAACGGGGGTCCAGATGCCCATACTCGTACCCCCAAATAACGCCCTACCGCATGGGGGGGGTTTAAGTTCACGTTGCCCTTGGGCCCAAAATAAATACTGAGACATGATAACAATAAGTCTGCTTGGCTAGTGACATTCCAACACAGTCACCATGGCATTGAAGTTCACTTCAAGTAGCTGGGACAGAAAGGCTGTGTGTGGAGTTTGAATTTAGCCATGCAATGAAAATGAATGACATATGAACATAAATATGGAGTTTAATTTGCTTTACAGCCTGTTTATTGAAAGAAACAGCTTGGCTTCCAAGTGGTAAAAAATGTAATTGGCTGTACATTCTGCAAAGTGGAAGAAAGAAAGCTAAAGAGCAGGCGGAGAAATTAGGGCTGTCTCAAACCAGCCACTTGCACACTTCAAACACTCAGTATATAGTGTAGATAACACAAAACGACTGCCTAAAAATGGTCAAAAAGTTCAGTGTGGATCGATGGACACTACGCGCACTAAACCTGTGCCATCTTGACTGCAAAGCGGAAAGGGGAGAGACCAGGGACGTTGACCGGCAGCTGATTGGACAAACGCGTCATGTGAGTCTGGCTTCTCCCGGATTTCACATCCGAGCATAATGACGGCCAGATGGCAGCTTGTTTGGAATACGATTTCAGAATCACTTTTACCGAAAGGTGTTTTGAAAACATTTTAAGCGAGAAATAGTTCTTACAGTTGCTGAATCGGTCTGTTTTTTTGACCAACAAAGGTCTTTTTAATAGATTTTCATCAGATTTTGAGAGGCGGCGAGCCGAGCCTACTGCTCGTCATTTCCGGTAAGTGTTTTAACATAAGTGTTCCTTTTAGGACCATTGAAAGTGGACACTATGACAGTAAGCGGTCAGTGCATATTAGCGGTGTACTGACGGAAGTATGTGGAATGAGAAACAGCCTAGGTTTGGTGGGTCCCTTTGGACAAAGATGCATATTTGAAAATCATGCAATCTGGCTCCTGACATTTCCAGGATGTAATCTCTCTCTCTCTCTCTCTCTCTCTCTCTCTCTCTCTCTCTCTCTCTCTCTCTCTCTCTCTCTCTCTCTCTCTCTCTCTCTCCTAGACTTCCTGTCATTCTCCTTTGAGTACTTTTTTGATAAAAAAAAGAAGAAAAAAAAAGACATAAATTAGTAGCATTACTGTGAAGAATAAAATATCCTGGCAGAACAGTTGTCACATTCTTGATTTGTCATAAAGTCAACAAGCAACAATTGATACACATTTATTGCAAGGTATTGCAAAGAAAGTCTTAATGACAGGTGCAGACAGATTTTAAATATAAAAATAAGGGACAAGTTTCAGTGAATAACCTAAAAGAGCAGATAATCCATTCAAACAACCAAAAGATCTGGACCTTTCAATTCTTATGTGAGAGAAACTAAAGTAGAAAAACAGCTAAGAAGCACAAAAAGAAAGTGGTCTTATGCTCAGTGATTTACTGTCTTTGTTTTGAGTTCAAGTCCTGTGTGTCAAACAACCACACGCACATGATGATATCAGGGTTTAGTTTTTAGTCACTCGCATTTTCAGTCAATAAAGGAGATTGAGATTTAATGAATAAGTTGTGCAAAACAAAGCCTTTGAACTGCAGCTTCAGTTTACATTAAGAGTGAATTGATCGTAAATTTAGATTAGATTAGATTCAACTTTATTGTCATTGCACAGGTACAGGTACAAGGCAACGAAATGCAGTTTAGGCTGACCAGAAGTGCAATAGCAGTAAGTGCAGGATATACAATGGTTTCACAAGTGCAGGACATGGATATGTACTGAATAAATATAGAAATGAATACTATTATAAACAGAATTTTACAGATAGATTTGTCCTATGAATACAATATATAGATAACAAGTATTGTGAGCAAGATTTACAGATTTGTGGAAAGTGGAAAGACACAGAGATGAAAAGTCATACATTGGGCGCAGAGACCTTGTAAACAGACAACAATGCAGACATTTACAACAATGGCTGAATTAAGGCGAGGAGGACGTACAGATTTAAGCTGACACTGCATAGTGGAGGCACCACAGCTACGTCGTCATTATCTCCTTTGGCAATAAATAATAAGCTTAACAGAAACGTTCTCCTCACACGCAAGTCAAACTGTATAAACAAAGGCTGGGGCGCACACGTTTGCTCACGCACACACGAGCTTCGATGTAATCAAGCATAATCATATTGGAATCATATGCACGCACTGAGAACCGGTGAAGTAGGTTATGCGGTCATGAAACAACAGCTTTGCTCTAGAAACAGGGATTTCCAAGAATCCTCTGAGATCAGTTTTGCAGGAATTGATGTAATAATAATAATGTAAGACCGGGGAGATCACACTAGTCCTGGGACAAACTATGAAATGCATGTCCCAGACCTAGGTCAGAAATAAGAGAAGAAGAGCAGAGAGTGAAGGCCAAATCTCCTTCCTTTTTGTCTCAAAGCAGGAAGTGAGTCCTTAGAGGGGCGGACCCTAGAGGGGCTCAGGAAGAGGTGCACTCTTCTAAGGGGGTGTGTGTGGGGTGTGTGCACGTGTGCGTGTGCGTGTGCGTGTGCGTGTGCGTGTGCGTGTGCGTGGCGCGCGTGTGCCAGCCATTGGGTGTTTGGCTTGCAAAGGTTAGGACCTCGCCCCGTGCTAAAGCATACACAAAAAATATACACTCAAGGACACAGATGCACTGTGAGGCATATGTGTGTATAAAAAACTCCACCACCACCTCCATTGTTTTTCTCCAGTTGCTCAGCTGGTGTGTAGGAGGAAGAGGGCTGATGGGCCTGGGAGTGCTGACATCAACAGAGAATGAGGCACGCACACGCACACAAATACACATGGTTAAACAGAAACACTTTCTAGTGTAGAGGTGCTGGGTAGTTGGGGTCGGACAGGTGAAACTGAGCTATAGATTCTGAGATAGACTGAGAGAAAATAAAGTCCATTTTGTTCTGTGGGCTGTGCTCTCAAAAGAAGTTTGGTTAACTTGGAGGTTTGTTGAAAAAAATTCAGATTTTGTTTCCTGCCGTGTCTGATATCTCAGAAATTAACCTGGTGAGGGAAATGTTACTTTTACAGCTAGAAATGATAGCCAAAAGTAAATATATAATGCATTAAACAGGAATTACCCTTTAAGTGTGTGTCATGGTGCAGCATACGGTAAGAATCAGTGGCCTGTGTGTGTGTGTGTGTGTGTGTGTGTGTGTGTGTGTGTGTGTGTGTGTGTGTGTGTGTGTGTGTGTGTGTGTGTGTGTGTGTGTGTGTGTGTGTGTGTGTGTGTGTGTGTGTGTGTGTGTGTGTGTGTGTGTACTGTATCTGTTTTTAGCACCATTAGAGCCAAGAGCCCCATGAACACCAGCGGGGCCCCAACTCTAATCTGGCCCAGATGTGAACTCCACCAAAACATACACACACATAACACGCACAAATGCACACTTTAAAAACAACAAACGACACGTCATCGGTTCCAAACACGCAAATCTCAAACTAGATTTGTAGCCTACTGTTTAGTTAGCCAACATTATTATGTGTAATGCTATTATTCCCATAATCTGTCTCAATGAGATCATAGCTCACCTTCAGTTGAGTTAATTGAAGGTTTGAGAGGTCAATAAAATGTGTATGTCAACTGGTAGAAGAAGAAGAGAAGAAAATGAGTTGACCCAAAGTAAGTCCTGTTCTTGTGACCTGGACTGAGCCTCAAGGCATTAAGCAGGCAGTGTTGTGGAATCACCGGGTCAAAGGGACAGCACACCTCTGGGTCCCACACATACCAGAGCAAAGGTCGATCAAGTAGAGAAGTGTAATGATGACTTACATGTGAACATATTGGAATGCACAGAGGAAAAGCAAGTGCCAATAGGTGTGTGTGTGTGTGTGTGTGTGTGTGTGTGTGTGTGTGTGTGTGTGTGTGTGTGTGTGTGTGTGTGTGTGTGTGTGTGTGTGTGTGTGTGTGTGTGTGTGTGTGTGTGTGTGTGTGTGTGTGTGTGTCTCAAATATAATTGATAAATCACTGTATGTAATTAATTCTATTAGGGGGTTACTTAAGGAACCAATAATGTAAGGGGAAGGCATTGCAGGGACCAATGTCTTCCATTTATGTAGACAGATAGATAGATAGATAGATAGATAGATAGATAGATAGATAGATACTTTATTCATCCCGAAGGAAATTTTACTTGTTTAGTTTATGTTGAATATTGTAAAAGTTGAATTTTTGAGATTTTATGTTTTATAATGATATTATACATGTTACAATAATGACTTATATTTCAATACAAACTTAAAAAGTGCTTCACTATAAATAAAGACAACGAACAAAAGAAAAATCCATAAAGCTGTTCTGAAGTAAGCGGGGAGACACCAGTCCGGAGGATGTGGATTTGTCATTTCCTGTGTGAGTAAAACCAGAAATTATTTTGGGTTGCTAAGAAAACTTCCCATTCTCGGTTACAAAGGCTGATACCTGAATCTCCACAGAAAAATCTCAGGTAGCCAAGCTCTTCCATAAATCTATTACATATTCTCAGTGCAATCCATAAATCTACCATTTTGTTCTGTGTAAAACTCAAGCTGGCCCTCAGTGGAAATACTAGTATGCACAGAGTGGCATTAAGGCAGGCAATAAACCTCAGTCAACCCCTCACCCACACTATGCACATAAAGACAGCATGTCATCCTCCCCTCCCTTAGTTCCTCCCTCTGTCCCTCCACTTCTCTTTCTCCTGACCTGGACATCTCTTCTTCTCCTAATTTTTCTTACGCTATTTAATTTAATTGTCATACTCTCCATGAATTTCTTTAATTTTTGCTTCCCATCAATAGAGTAGAGAAGTCGGAAATTCATCAGGTTATGGTTTAGCGATCACTTGTGGCACATCAACTAGACTACAGTACCCATGAGCCTCAGGGGGTATTGCTATTGAGAACTCGCCAGCATGCATGTCAGACAACACCATGTAATAGTTACGCTGTTGAGCCAAAATTGATCCAGAATCCAAAAGTAAATGAATTAAACAGGTAACTCAAACTGGAGTTGAGCTCATAGATGGCAATTTCAACTGGTTAAAGTAAGAATAAACCAATCAGAGCTCTGTAAGCAGGAGTAAGAATGGAGATGTCAGCCAACTACACTAGCTATACTCATGACAAACTGGGAAAAGTGTGGATTAGATTGATTTACATTTTTGCATATTTTATCATTGAGCCAGTTCTTTCACCACAGTTGCTCCGTGGTTTAACCAGGAGATTTTCATGCCAATTTAAGACTAGGATGTACTCCAACTGCCAATCACTTGGCATTGTAAATGAACAGGACTTTCAAACCCTGAATGCCAAAAATAAACCCTCCCACTTCTCTACTTCATTGCCTTTGAAATAGGTCTGTGTGTTGGGCAGTAGATGGCAGGCTCATTTCCCAAACGTTTTCCTTGTCACCAGCACCACATCTTCCCACAGGAATAGCAACATTCCCCTTCCTGATAATTATGAATGTTTCTGCTCTTGTCCCTTTCTCCCTCTGTCCCTGTTCTCCTCACATCACACAGAGAAGTAATTAATCATGTAGACACCGTGCTAGTTTTAATAGTAAGGGTGCCCTCTTCTTCTCTATCTCTCGGTCTTCCCCCTATACTCTTTATCTAGCTCAGTCTCCCTCAATGCCTCTCATTCTCCATCACACACATACACACACAGTTTGAAGGTCTCATTAATCACCTGCTCACATAGAAAAGCTCTGTAATGCATACCAGTGGGATCATTTGGCGGTTTGCCTCCCCTGTCTTTTTATCCTTGTCTCTATGTACTTTATGCACCACCACAACGCTGTACTTTTATTCTCAGTGTGTGTATTAGAGTGCATTTGTCATCAGCTCGCTCATAGGCTAGGATAAATACGATAATCATCACTTGCAAACATGCCCTACGGTCTCTCTTTATTTTTAGACGTCAGATGTTGAAATAGTTCAAGTTCTTAAAAAGGGCAGGCTGTGAGTCACCACGGTATCCTCATAAAGCCGGGGCAGAGGATCTGCCGACCAAACCCCACCGACGAACCCAAACAACATTCATTTCACACAGCAAATGCAATATTTTAAATCCACCAGCTGCTTTATTACCAAAAATATTAAGAGCATGTTCCATCTGGTTGTATTTATTGACTGACAGATGGCTTATAGTTCCCTTCAGTAATGCCTTGAGTGTATTTTTGATTTCCAGATCAGATGAAATTTTCTGATTTAATGTGTATGCATAGGTGATTATGATATATGCAATACCATGAAGCAATTGAGATTTCTCAGTAGTAGGGTTGGGTACCGTTCACATTTTTACCGGTAAAACTGTAACTTTTTTCAGTACTTTCCTTCTGTAATGACAAAAAGATAATTTCAGTTGTAAAAATAATTCAAAACCTATTTATACCATTTACTTCTAAAACTTAGAAGAGTTGTGGTTTTCAGTTGTAGTCCGTTTTTTAGCCCTAGAAGTATTGACCAATCACTTTGGAGCGGGCTTTGGTCACATGCAGGTACATAGTTTGTTTGAAGAGCAAAGGAGGCGAAATATATTTGCTGAAATGCTATCCTGGAACTCATCGATTATCTTTTTTTTTTTTTTTTTATATATATAATTTAAACCTTTTATAGAGATTAGCCGAAATGTCTTTTGGATCTAAATCTGGTTGCATATCGGACTGTAAACAATGATGGCGCATGGAAGAGGAAGTCTTGGCCCAGATTTCCGCTGGCTACACCGAAACACCAGAAATATTGGCCATTACCCCCAGAGGCTTAATCAGAGCAATAGCCGATAGGTTCAGAGATTGAGACCAAAGTAACTATCCCTTTAAGTCCCTGGTTGTACCAATGTGGGAGGAGCTCCTTTATTACAGTTAAGTTAGGCAATAAAAAAAAATAAAATGTGGACGCTTCAGTTACTTTCCTACTGCTGCTGCTTTACTCTCTTGCAAGCTGTTCTCCTTCTGTATCTCGGTCTGAGCAGTCTTTGGTTCTCAGTGTGTGTGTGTGTGTGTGTGTTGTGTGTGTTGTGTGTGTGTGTGTGTGTGTGTGTGTTGTGTGTGTGTGTGTGTGGTGTGTGTGTGTGTGTGGTTGTGGTGTTGTGTGTGTGTGTGTTGTGTGTGTGTTGTGTGTGTGTGTGTTTGTGTGCATCTTGGCAGGCACAGTTGCTTCGTAGCTTAAGGACGGCGTGTCCTGGAACTCAGGTTGATAAAACCCGCAGGGATGTGTCCTGTGTTGTCCCAAAGTGTACATACTGAGCTGTAATGAACAGTGTGTTTGTGAACAACCACCAAATGCATCGTGAGCTCATGTTTTGTTTTTGTTTTTTTCCATGGATGACAGAAAATAGATTTGTTTATGTTTTTTTTTTCAGGATCTAAATCATGAAAATATTTTGTGATAGATTTCCCTGCTGCTTTTTGCTCTTCATATATTTTATTTTCCTTCCAGTTTTTGTGTGATTAACTTTCCACTGTGAACGTATGACTGAGAAACTGAGATGACCATCCAGCACTGTTCAAAATATACCGACTTGGGCTGCACGATATGAGGAAAATAGGCGATATTCAATAACGTTGAATATCGTGATAACGATATTACTTGCAATAGATATTAAAACAGATATTACAGTTTTTTTGATCGATCGATAGATATAGCACTTTATATATATCTCAATCGTCAGTAACGAGTTGGCAGAATTGGATTGGCAATTCCAAGGGCCTGCATGCTTACAGTACAGTACTGTCAATACTGTAAATAGTCTTACAGTAAAGGTGGTACACGGAACCATAGAGACAGTGTCTGATAAACAGTAGTACATTACAGTAAAGAATGATGATGAAATATTACATCCATATATAATGTAGTCTAATTGGGTCATGCTCCACACTAATTGGTCACAATGAATCTAAAGGATCTAAACATGGAATATTGTTTCTGTCTCCATACAACTACGCATAAAGAGTAATGCAACAGTTACTTATCATTTTGAGCAGTTGTATCAGTTGATAGTTAGATCAATACAATTAAATGAATAGACAATCATTTGAGATGTATTGTGGGAATTGCCTTTTTGAAGTGGTGTTACTTTGATAGGTTGTGTCATATTGAGCAGGTGATTTTTGTTAAATAAGCAAATTATCTTAGGTTTATGTGTATTGTATCCAAGAAATGGAAACAAGTGTTAGAGTTTTGTGCCAAATTGATTGTAAAAACACTGTAAAATGTTCTGATTTCCAAAAAGAATGAGTGCAATTTTCGGCTATTTTCTTTCAACTAACAAAAGATATCCGAATACCTTTTGCAATGTGTTTATTGCTCAAGTTGATATTGGGATGATGATATATTGTGCAGCCCTAATACTGATCCAATGAAGCCTTACTCTGGTAACGTGACTAACCATGCCTTTGTACCGGCCTGCGCTGATTGGCTATTTGAGGTGGGCTGGGTTGGCTAACTCTCCCACCTGATTGGAGGAAACGTAAGAGTAAACAAGGAGTTCTTTGAGCATGTGGCTTTACACAACACGAGACAGACTGCATGCGGGCAAAGAATGATAGAAGAAAGGGAGAGGGAGAGGGAGACAGGATGAGATGTAACAGGAAGCTCCAGATCTCCGTCAAGTGTGCGCACACACACATCAATACAGCTTAAACACACACAGGCTGAGAGACAAACACACATATGATTGAAGAGAATGGAATGTTCTGTCTGCAGTCCAGAGCTCAGGGCAGCTGGAACCTAGACCCTGTGCGTGCGTGCGTGTGTGTGTGTGCATATTTCACAGGGTCACAGTATAAATAACCGTCCTCTCTCAGCAGTGTTAGCGCAGACCAGCCAGGCTGTTTATTTATAAAATGCCTTATACGTGTCAAAGACCTGCATGTCATCGATGCCTTTACCTCACACCACCTCGCTACACTTTCACTGTTCTCCTCTGCGACCTGAAGCCAATTCATGGTTTCCGTGTCCACGTGGCTGCAAGGGATCAATTTGTGACCGCATTACAAGCTCTATGTATGCACATGCGCTGAAAAAGTAAACTGGAAATGTAACAATATAAAAGACAAACAAATATGGAGGGCAATTGGCCTGTGACTGGGAAAAGAAAAAGTGTGTGTGGAACACTTTCTCTAAACGGACAGAAAGTTTTATAGTATTAAAGTATATAACAGAAGAACTACTATGTGTCCGTGGTGTCCACAGCACGTCCGCTTGGGAGTGTATAGTCTCTAAATGCATGCATGTATGTTTGTTTTATATATACAGTACACCAATCACCAATTAGAATAAGGCTTCTTTTTTAATCAGAAAAAAATAAACTCATTGAATTTTTACAGTTTTGTTGTTTACAGTTTTCCAAATAAGAGTTACACTTCTCTAAAATATGTATTTGTGGCTAAAAAATGTTAGGCCTAGTCTCTTGTCTTTTTATTTATTTACTGATTAATTGGCTTATTTAAGGGGGACAGTGCAAATTCCTAAACATAATTTTACAAGTTAGCCAGAATTTTCTAAAGTACTTTTTCTAATTTCTAAAAAAATAAAATAAAAAAAATAACATGAGCTCCTATATCCCCATCTGTCTATTATATTTTGTTAATGCAGTTGCGGTTCTTCTGCTAGGATGCTACCTGTCACCCATTTGCACAAAGTTAACCTAGTTTCCATTCTCTAAAGAAAGAACACTTCAGGACAAGACAAGCATTATTTTCACTACAGCCCCATTGTCAATCCCTCGTCTTTATGTTGCGCAACTTGTCCGCTTGACCCAGCAGCGGTCACTGTTGACATTAGACTCAGATTAGTGCTGGTTTACATAATGGCTGATAAAGTGTGGTTATGTACACCAGAGGTGTGAGGCTCAGGTCACAGAGTTGGTCCAATCACAGCAGTGGTAGCAGGGTCAAGGGGACGGAGCTAACATGTGTGAAGCGAAAGCTACAACCTCAAAGCACTTTGACCTTTGATACAATGTTGTCTACTGGCTCCGTGACATTGTAACCCTGTGACCCAACGCTTTTCTGTAGCACATACATGAGCTCTGTGTGTGTGTGTGTGTGTGTGTGTGTGTGTGTGTGTGTGTGTGTGTGTGTGTGTGTGTGTGTGTGTGTGTGTATCTCTGTACTGTTCATTACTTTATTTTATATATATAGTATATATTTTTACATATAGATATATATATACATACAGTGTATATATATATATATAATATATATGAGTTTAGATGTGTGCTGTAGCTGGGTGATGAAATACACTTGCAACACTATGCAAACCCTCCCTTTTCTGTACTGCCTGGCTACGCAAGCCAATTTCACTTCACCAATGCTGAAGCTAAGGATGGCTACAACCAATTAGAAAGCACTCTTCGAATCATCTGCACCAATCAGAGGAACGTGCTTCCCAAGTACCCTCAGGGGTTTGAGGTTTTCATTTCTATACATTTACAACATTTATAGTATTAAAATGATCTAATTCCTTCAAAGTAAACATAAATCTCCTTAAAATGCCTACTTTTAAATGCAATGTACAAAAACTTTCTACATTCATATTGACATAATTTCAAATATTTCAGTTCCCACCTACGCACCTTAAAAAATTAGAATAATGAGGTAAAGGAGAGCGAGATTCCTAGCGTGGTTGCTCACAGTGATTAATTGTTCCCACATGTTGCTGACTGACAAAAAGGCCTTTGTGTTCCTAAGCTTTGGCTGCAGCTGGCGCGCGCACACACACACACACACACACACACAGCTGGGGCCTGTCTCACGAAGCAAGTTCAGGTTCATCAGGCTATCTTTGGGTCAGTTTGCTTCAGAAATGCAACACTGGTGAATCTGGAACCTACACCCTGTGTGTGTGTGTGTGTGTGTGTGTGTGTGTGTGTGTGTGTGTGTGTGTGTGTGTGTGCGTGTGTGTGTGTGTGTGCTTATACTGGGTCAACAGATTATATAATAATAATCTGTTGACCCAGTGTTTCATAGACCAGTTTAGACCAGCTAAAACAAATTTACTTTAATTAAAGGAATAGTTTGAAATTTTGGGAAATACATGCATTTGCATTCATATTGAGAGCTAGATGAAAATATCACACTATTATACACTAAATATGAGGCTACAGCTAGTAGCAAGTAAAGTCATGACCTGGCACAAAACATCAGGCCCAACTGTGTCTGAACCCACATAGTTTGTGTCCAAGCCCGACCCGAGCCCAAACCATGGCAACAGTTTTGGGCCCAAGCCCAATTAAAAACCCAAATTCTCACTCTAATTTTTCTTTCTTTTTTTAAATAAATAAATGAATTAAAATTATCCATGCATGTTAGTTGAATAGATATCCAGAAGATTGCGGTAGACATCCCATACATTAAGCATGACATTGAACAGATTATAAGGTTCGCATTAAAAAAACAATGGAGAAAAAAAAAACTAGCAAAGCTAGCAGTGAGTTAGCTTAGCTAAGTACAACATTTTGAAACTGGGGGTAACAAATAACTTGGTTCTTTCTGAAGGTGAAATATCTAACTTCAAGCAACAATAATAACTACAAATTAATGTTTTATTTTTTACAAAAAGTATTTCTTGGCAGTATTCAGTGTCTTCATGGAGATGTTTTGAGGATGCATGACAACCAGTTCACCCTGTTTCCAGTCTTTATGCTAAGCTAAGCTAACCGCTAATGGCTATACAGTGGGGCTCAAAAGTTTGAAAGAAGAAGAGGTTTTCTTCTGATGACTCTTCCATGAAGACCATATTTGTACAAGTATCTCTTTATAGTGGAATGGTGTACCACAACTCCAGTGTCTGCCCGGTCTTTCTGGATGGATCGTGCAGTCAAACGTGGGTTTGGACTTGCTTTTCTCACAATCCTGTGAGCTGTTCTGTCTAATATTTTTCTTAGTCTTCCAGATCTTGCTTTAACTTCCACTGTTCCTGGTGACTGCCATTTCTTAATTAGATTCTGAATGGAGGATATTGGCATCTGAAACGCTTTGCTATCTTCTTATAGCCTTCTCCTGCTTTGTGAGCGTCAATTATTTTCAGCTTAGAACTGCTTAGAAGAAGCCATGGTGCTGATTGTTGGGCAAGGTCAGATGAGTCTGGGCATTTAAAACCTTAAGATGGACATCACCTGGTCTTTCCAGACGATGATTGAGAACAATCCATGACACTGTCAGGTCTCAGCTTTCCAAATGGGGCGATGCATGCTAGAAACTCTGCAGGGTGCCCAAACTTTTGCAGATGCCATTTTTTTTGTTTTCTGTTATTTTGAAAGTGTAAATAAAATCTGACTTTTTGTGACATATTATACGAATGTCTAATCTGTCATTTGATTCCTTTTGGAGATTTTTCCATCTTTTCTTGGCTTCTTTATGCACATTAATGCAAATTTTTACCTGGGGTGCCCAAACTCTTTACCTACAGATATGAGTGGTATCAATCTTGAAAGCTAGGTGAAACGGGCCCAGATACAAAACAGAGAACAAAACAGAAAAATAGAGGGAAAAATAAGGTTGAGAAAGAAAAACATAAATCAACAAAATTCTCTTAAATTAGCCAGGCAGTGTGAACAGCTTCATTATCTCTTGGAAGGTTGTTGCTGCAAGCTGTGTTTGTGCATGTGTGTTATTTAGCTCTTGACGCTGCATAGTAGGAGTTATGAATCAGAGGTGCTGTATCAGTGAGCGGTTTCTATTATTACTGGGCTTTGGGAATATGCCAGAGGAGCTACAGTAGTAAGTATACAGTATCCCGCTCACACTGCAATGTGACATATACAGTGAAAACATGGAGTGCATACATTCTGCAAATAACAAAACATGACATAGTCATGTTTATTTAATCACACTTGAATTTTATTGGTTTTAGCTATTGCATCTTTCTAGTTTCTATGAAGATGCAGATGTTAGGGAGGGGATGCGATTTAGATTGCACAAAAGAATTAAGTCCCCTGTGTATTATAAAACATTTCCTAATATTTTGTACACACAATGCCTTTGGAGACTCTTTTTTTCCACATCTGCGCCCCCAGGGTTCAGGAACGTTTAGTATTAAGGCTGTTATCAAACTCAGTTGTGATTTAAGAGTAGTTTAATGAACTCCTGGGAGGTATGATTTGCTTCTGCTCTATCCTAATACCTTTGAGGTGAATACAGTTTAGTTTGCGGGGCTTTGAGCTATGAAAAATTACATTTTAATGTTGTTTAATGTACATTTAAAATGTGCCTTTGCATAAAATATATCTTGGAGATCTTGGAAATGGTTCAGAATAACAGGGATAATCAGTACAGGGTCTGTGAGGAGAGTATGTGTATGTGTATGTACTACTACTATGTATTACAAATACATCACATGTAGCACTGATACATAGCAGGCCCAGTTTTATCTCTTTCATCTTGCAATCATTCTCTCTCGCCCTCTTTCTCATCACTCATACATTTTTTACTTGGCACCTTTTTTCCTTTTTATTACTGTCCGTGCTTCTGTTGAAGATGCCCTGTTTCCTTTTATTGCTGCTTCATCACACAGCGTTAGAAATATCTCACCTGACATTTGAAGGATACGAGCAGCACGTAAAAGAAAAACATTAAACATGTGGTTTTGTTGGGTGGAGGGAGTGGGTTGGTGCAGGGATAACGCTGGTGTAAGAAGAAGTATTGATAAAGTGTAAGGTGCTAGCCAAGGGGGTAAGCCAGCCTCCACTAAGCGTAGCTCCTATGGTGCCATTTTGATGCTGCCTAGCACTCACCCACCGTTAGCATTCCATTGACTGCCATTCATTTTGACGTCACTTTGACAGCAAATAACTTTACATCTGAAGCGTTTAAAGACGATTTGTCCATTGTCTATTTTGAAAGAACCACGACAATGTATAAAAAGGATCTCACATCATGGCCCCATAGCAGACGTTTTTCTAAAAATAGGCTAAAGATTATGTCATAATCACGCGACTTAGCTTACTGTCGCATAGTAGAGGAATTACTGAACCGTAGCCTGCAGGATAAGCTCGCAAGCAGTTTGGACTTACATTAGCTGTTTAAGTTTAATTACTAATGTTAACTATCATTTTAGTTAACAATAATTAGCCTGTGCCTGTGTTATCTCCTTACATATAACTACACTCTCCGTCTCTGCTGATTCAGACTGAGATTTCTCTTGGCCCAGCCACCAGAAGACTTACAACTTTCAGACACGTTGCTCACGTCACATCTACGTCTTAAAGCTCAGTTGGAGGCTGCGCAGTAACGCTCAGCCATCACCGGAAAAGTGCTTCACTGGTCTTTGTTGAAAATAATGGCGTCACATTGTCCATTTCTTATACTGTCTATAGTGCTGGCAGGTAATTGTGTACAGCAGAAGCAGAAGAAAAGTCACATTCCATTCATTCAGCTCTCTTTCATCCCTCAAAATTTGCTCATTTTCTTTACAAAGTCTATCTTCTGCTAGTATTTACATCTCCTCAGCAGCTGGAAACATTCAGCGTGTGTGCGTGTAAAATGTTTTGTAAAAAAGCAGCACTGCGTCATGCCTCGTCATACTCATTACATGCCGTTAGTAGTTTTAAGGGGTAGGAGTTGGTATACATATTTAGAGGAGACGGAAGGACAGATGGTATTTGTGATCTTATGTGGTGGGCCGGTCTGGGCCAAAATGCCTGGGCCGATTTTTTGGTGCCAGTCAGTCCCTGGCTCAAGAGATGCTGGCAGAGAATACACACTGGTCTCCCTGGTATCTCTTCTCATCTTACCTCATTGCACAGTATACACACACACACACACATGCGTACTTGGGAAACACCATTCATGATTAAACTTTTTATGTGTTTGCTAATGCACAGCAGTGGTCACAAAAAGCATACAGTCCTGCACAAAGAACTTTTGTATTTCCAATTGCAAAACACTTAAGGGCCTGCAAATGCAAAACCGGGCATTTACATACAACTAACACACACATACAGACACACACACACACACACACACACACACACACACACACACACACACACACGTAACTTAAGCTTCTCTTTCTCCTCTCTGATTGAACTCCCTTTGACCAGAATAACAATCCAAACCAAATTGTCTGTAAACGGTTGCCCAGGAAAGACGAGACTGCTTCGTAGAAAACAATATTGTGCTTCCCACAAAAACTTGAAGATTTTGGCCCTCGCATTTTGGAACCCAGAAATCTTTTCCGTTTTAGGGAGTAAAAATATACACGGGCGGAAAACAGAGAGGTATGTGTATGTTGTGGATGGCAGTTGGGTTGTTTATATGGGAGGATATAACATAGCCCCAGAATCCCTCAGGGCCCATAAGAACTATGTGTTTGTGAAACAACAGAAACTGCGGAAGAGGAAGGGGGTATGGTCAGAGAAGGAGACTGAGGCAATAATAATGAATTCAACAAGGCCTTTAGTAGGTTGCGAGGCACAAAACTAGCAGGATTATAGTTATGTCTTGATACTCTGAGTTGATATTTGAGAATGTGACTGAACGTATGGGCACTTTTGTTTTTAAATATATATATATGATGCATTTTTGTATCATATGCTGTCATACAAGAACCATGAGATTATATCTTTTTTAACTAACCAGATTGCTGAGTGTATGTATTTGTGTGAGTATCTGTGTGTGCATTAGTGTAAACTAGGGGATTGTCCAGATGCTCATGTGCATGGGTGTAATTTGCAGATCACAGAAGTTGGAATTTTGAGTCAGAGCTTACATCATACAATCTTTCTTTTAATGTACACTAATCGATTAGTGAAGACCAGTTGGAATGACATCTCTCAGTTTTAACATGTTTGGTTTTGAAAATCCTTTATATTGTGCAAATGGAAACCCATTATCATATGCAACAATACAACTTATTAGATCTAAGCTTGTTTAAATAGTGCTGCACTTTCATGAAATAGGAACATGGTCCCCTGGCCTCTGTCTCTTTTTCTCACCTTGTGACATCAGTCTAAAATCCCTGATGGTTCAATAATGATACCATCAGATCCTGCTTTCTTCTAGTTGTTTTCTGATTTTAACTGCTTTCCCCCAGGACTAACAATGCAATTATTAGTTGGACTGAAATGTGACAAAGAAGCTTAAAGAAAGATCCAACTGTAAACAATGGATGCATATTTACAGTAAAAAGAATTGTATATGGAAATTTGGCCTTTTAGAAATCGTTTTGCCCATCATAACTAATCAACCCTAAGAGACTTAAGAGCTCTGTGAGGCTGTAATAAGACACGGCGGTGCTTTGAACTTAATGCTAAATTCAGCATAGAGGAATAGTCAGGGAATCATCAAAGTCAGTAGGCTTCATCCCCTGGGAACAATGAATGTCTGTCTGTACAAAATTGCAGGGAAATCCATCTAATAGATGTTAAGTTCTGTCTGTCTGCACCAAAGTGGTGGACGGACCAACAAACATTGTCATCTCTAGAGCAGTGCATTCCTGTGTTCAACAGCTACAACATCAGTGTAAAATAACAAAGAATGTCTTCCTGATAATGTAAACAAAGCCAGCAGTGAAGCAAAATGTGATTCAACAGGGGTGTAATATGGCAGTTTGGGCCTTTTAATTTGTACATACATCTCTGTTGTGAATAAAACTCTTGATCATTAGCAGAGGCTGCCATGCACACCAGTTCCATCACAACGAGCCTTTAGGGCTCGAGTTGATCAATATAGTAACCCAGACAAGACTCACACACAGAAACGCACAAACACACATGATCAGACATAAAATGAGCTCCTTCAGCAACACAGTATGCATCATTCATAATTGAGGAGACCCTTGATTATAAACCACTGTCTCTGTTTTGTCCTTTATACACACACACACACACACACACACACACACACACACACACACACACACACACACACACACACACACACACACACACACACACACACACACACACACACACACACACACACACACACACACACAACACAAAAGCTACAGGGGAACAATGCAGATATCAGCGCTAAGTGCTGCTGCATGGTAATGTGCTAATTTGTGTCTATTTAGTGGATGAACAATTGAAACAATTACATTTTTGCTTTGTTGTGTGTCTGGTCACCAGAGCAACTGTTTACATTGCTGCAGAATCAGTAGTAGTGGGTGGTTTATGGATCAGTGTTGTTGGACTTAAAGAAAGGTATTCATTAAATGTTGTATTGGTAAAAAGTAAGAAAGAATACACCAACTCAATATTGATGCCAGTCTGTGTTTGAGTAAAGGGATTTTACACACATCACTCAACACAGTCTCTTCTCTTCCTTTCCTTTGTGTTACAGAACTCCATCCGGCACAATCTTTCCCTCCACAGCCGCTTTATCCGTGTCCAGAACGAGGGAACAGGGAAGAGTTCCTGGTGGATGATCAACCCAGAGGGAGGGAAGGGTGGCAAGGCTCCTCGCCGCCGTGCAGTCTCCATGGACAACAGTAACAAGTACACTAAGTCAGCCCGTGGCCGTGCTGCCAAGAAGAAGGCAGCTCTGCAGGCAGCAGCCGCTGCAGGTGGAGAAGGCGGCGGAGACAGTCCTTCGGGTCTTTCCAAGTGGCCTGGAAGCCCAACATCACGCAGCAGCGAGGACCTGGACGCCTGGACAGACTTCCGCTCCCGCACTAATTCCAACGCCAGCACACTTAGCGGTCGCCTCTCACCCATTCTGGCAAACCCGGAGCTGGACGAGGTGCCCGATGATGAGCCTCCTCTCTCGCCTATGCTCTACTCCAGCCCTGGCAGAGAGCTGTCTCCCAGCAACGCCACAACCAACGGGAAGGTTGTGCCACCTGAGCTGCCCCGCCTGGCAGACCTGGCAGGTACAATGAACCTGAATGACGGACTCACAGATGACCTGATGGATGAGCTGCTGGATAACATCAACCTGGTGCCAACCGTCTCAGTACCCGCCGCTCCAAATGGTTCCTCAGGGTTCAATTTTGGGTCCAAACTCAATGGGCTATGCTCACCTTCCTCCACCTCCTCTCCCTCTACTAACTCTTCTTCTAACGGTGGAGTTAATGGTTACAGTAACTCCATCTTTGGCCCCCACACAACAGTCTCCTCTCTGCGTCCATCCCCCATGCAGACTATCCAGGAGAACAAACAGACCTCTTTCTCCACTATAAGTCTGTCTCGCTTTGGCAGCCAGACACTACAAGACCTGCTCAACTCTGACAGCCACAGCCACAGCGATGTCATGATGACCCAGTCTGACCCACTGATGTCACAGGCCAGCGCCGCAGCCGTCATTTCCAAGAACTCTCGCCGTGGACTCATGCTCCGTAATGATCCCGTAATGACCTTTGGGACCGCTGGAGGACTTCAGGGCAGCCAAGGGGAGATACTGCAAGGTAACAACCACAACCAGAGCTCCCTAAGGCCTTTAAACGGAGGCCTGAACCTAGCCAACGAGGCAAACGCTCTGGCTAATGCCAAGCAGCAGCTCCTACTCTCACCCTTGGGAGGAAATTGTTCCTCTTCCATGCAGATTGACACCTCGATCTTCCTAAACGGAACAGTTAGCGGCAGCGGAGGGATCTGCCAGGACCGTTTTCCTACAGATCTGGACCTGGACATGTTCAACAGCAGCCTAGAGTGTGATATGGACTCCATCATCAGGAATGAGCTGATGGACGCAGATGGCCTGGACTTTAACTTTGACTCTCTGGCCAACATGAATGGGGTCGGCAACTTCAAGAGCACCAAGCAGAACTCTCAGAGCTGGGTACCCGGCTGAGAGGGTCAGGAGGGAGAAGCAGAGCAGGTGTGTATGTTTGAGTGTTTTGTACATGGGTGTAAATCATGTGGCATTTAAGCAAAGTGATCGTATTTAGATGAAGTAAATAAAAGATGAATAATGAATTATCGGCCTGATCCAAACTTTTCTCTCCCGATTCCGACACCCGAACTCAGGGTACAGCCAACTGCCATGGACAGATCTGATACTAGTGCCATTTTTTCCAAAATGTAAAATCTGTAAAGGTATCTGTGTAGAACTGATTAAAATCTCTGTAAGCTAACATGACAGTGTACTTAGTGTAAACATTCATACACCCAGATACTTTCTAGGCTTGTGAAAATCATCTATATCCTCATCAATATCTATATTGTCTTTTTTGTAGAATGACTGATGTTAACAGATACAGACATGAAGAAAAAGCAATAAGCTGTTTTAAATCCATGCTGCACGCGTCCTGTAAATCACACGGAAAAGTTCTCTCACTGAAATTGCATGCCTCTGCATCTTTACACTGACCTACTATAACTGCTCTCCACTTGCTTTTTTTCCAATTGCACTTGCTAAAAGTTTATTTTTTATAAACTGTATCAGTCCTCATTTCCGGGGCTGTTATCATTTAACAAGATTTGTTCAACATATAATAGATAGATAGATATAATACAGTTTATGTATGCAAAGTTTCAAAACGATGTCCCTACAAAAAGTGCAAAAAAATCTTTATTTTCCCTGTTTATGGAGGAAATCTTTGAAACGTTGGCTAACCGCAAAAGTTACTGTCAACACTTCTGCTTTCACAGCAAGATCTACCTCTGCCTTCAGCTTAAAATGCATTTATTGTAAAACAAATACAGGAAGTACCAGTGTTAACTTTAAGTAGTCTACTGCTGCAAATGAGCATTGAACAACAAAAGGTGGATTGGTGAACACAACCCGATCTGCTCGGTGCATCCGGAGCAGGAACAGCATTTCAGAAAGGAAGAGATTTTTCCTTGCTTTTAGTACAGCACTGAGACATAATCATCTCATCCTTTATCTCTCCAGGTCTGAACTGTGTAGTGCAAGAGAAGATCAGACACACAACATCCTTTTTGCCAAACCTGCCATCAGCACAACGTAAAATACGAACCCTGTGTTTACAGAAGAAGACATCCTCTCGAGATCTTTACCTTTGCTCCCACACTGGTGAACCATGAACAATCCGACAGACTGTAGAGATACTGCACATCAGCCCTCAAAGCATCCTGTCAACAACAACAAAAAAGAAAACTATGTCAAACTCACAAATCTTAGAATTATGCAATTTTCCTTTGACACCCAGTCTGTTGATATCAAAGAAACACTGCTTTATCAGAGGGGTTTTCAGGTGGAATACAACAACTAAATATCATGCAAAAGATTGAAGAAGTGCCCGGTGCAGTTGTTCTCGTTGAAGACAAAAGAAAAAGACTAAAGTGAAAAAATCCAGATGTGTTGTAAATCTGATTCAGGGGTTTCCTGGGATGTTATGTTGAAAAAAGAATTTCCCTCTGTTCTCACTTGGTGATTTTAAATGTTCAGTGTTTGTTTATTTGGATTTCCTGTTTTATCATAATTATTTCTGCATCACACACGTCTTTACATAAAGAATTGGTGCATTGATGACATGAAAAGATGGAAATGGAGTATCTTACTGGCTGAGCGGCCACGCATACAGTACATGCAAACACACAGACAGACCCTTTGCCCCAGTATGGAAAACCTCCAAACCCTTAGAAATTAAATATTCTCAAATTTAATGCCATGCACTTCCAGTTTTATTCTTATGAATTGCTTGAAATCAATTAAACGCTGCATAATGAGGGTTATATTTCAATTAGCTGAATATTACAAAAATATTTTCTGTCTTGTGTGTTCATCTAACTGTAATCAAAAATATGAAAAAAGACTAGAGGAAGTACATCTCTTTTACGGATATTTGTACAGTGCAGGGCAGTGTAAAGTTCCAGAGGAGGAGGTAAGATCTTGTCTGTCTTTTCTTAGATTTCTTAACTTCTGGTGACTTCTGTTGAGGTCGTTTATCACTGCATATATGTAGCCAAAATGGATACCTGTGTCCTAGGGTTGTGAACATTTCCACGCCATTACAGGTGCTATGTAAACAGTGTTGAATCCTGCCGAGAGCAAGCCGTGCATTTTGTTTGTCGGTGTTCTTTTCGTTTTTACCCACGACCTGCAGAAACCCAAAGCTGCAGCAACTTGTAGCACGGCGAGGTTGAACCTGTAGGAGGCAGCGGCGGCGGGGGGCCGAGAGGAGCAGGGTTTTAGGCTCATTCCTCTAGAAGCCATTTGTTTCTCGAATAAAAAAACAATAAGCTAACTCTGTATATCGCCAAATTACTTGAAACAAATAGTAGGATATGCTGGCAGCCAAATCACAGCACATACACACACATGCACACACATAGATAGAAGAAGTAATACCAGGGATTTGTGTTAAGCTCTGCTGTTTTCTTGTCATGAGCTTGTGGGGCTTCTTATGCATATATAGAATCACTCAGGGGGGAAAAGGGAGGCTTCCCTTTCAAGTAACATCAAGTCACATTCTAAAGGTATTTTAACATTTCTTGATAAAAACAGTAATGCTTTATGTTTGTGAACTTGTAACCTGTGAACTTTTGGCCGTGGAGATGAAGAAGGAAGATAAATTTCAGGATGAAGACTTCACGCGGCCTGTTATTTTTTTGTTTTTGCCGTCATTGTTTTGTTTTCTTTCTCTTGTCGGACTTGTGACACACTTACAACCCCCCCCCCTCCCCCTCATGGACACGCCTCGTGCTCCTGCAGGTGACTTCCTGTATCTCCTGAGTACATGTTAACGTGTGTGTGCGTGCGTGCTCATCTGTGGAGTTTATTTCTGTTGAATTAATCTCACAAGAACGTGTAATCCCTCACTAACCCATCATGGTGCATACAGCACAGCAGACTGTATGCATGTTTGTATTTATGCATTATGAATTGTGTGAAATGCATATATACTCGCTGTTTGTACTTATATACTCATGTAGTACTTGACCCTTGGATTTTGTGATACCTCTGAAGGTAAAGTTGAAGAAATAATGAACAACGTTACACGCCCGGTGGGAGGGAACACTGTTACCAGCTAATTCATTTCAGATTTGGAAAAATGGTGGAAAGCACCATTGTTGTAGCATCTGGACACCCTGGTATCTCTTCTCTGTCTGGGGTAGCGATATGAAGTGTATGCCCCGCTGTGTATCTGTATAATAGTGTACAGATGTGTGTATATCACTTTGAGGCCAAGGCGGAAGAATATGTGTGCATGGTTGGCTAGAATGATCTACCGTGCTATCTAAGGTTTAGTGCATGACCTAGCTGTACCCTTAGACCCTTCCAATGGTGCCGTCCTGCGACAGAAATTGTAATATAGAGAAAAACCCTGTGTCTTCAGCACTCAAACACACACACTTTCTATTTTTAAAATCAGGGCTTTACAGAGCAGAACTTGAACCATCTTCTCGCATTAATGGGTTAATTATTAGGAGTGTGTACACATTGTGGCAGACACAGGGAAAGCCTCTTTAAACGGACGTTCCTCAGCTTCACACTTGTTTTTATTCCATGTGGAGTACAGCAGGTTCACGTCCTGGTGCTCTCAGTGAGCGTTTGGTCATAACTTTGATGTGGTTAAAGTCATTGTTTTGGACATCTGACAACAAGCTGAAATTTCCTACACACTTGTCTAAAATTGTCCAGAGCATTTTCACATGTCTTTTGGCGAGGGGAATCCTGAGCCATCACCTGAATTGCTAAGCATTTGGATTCATCTCCACTGACCGTACTAAGTATTAGGAGCTCTTTACTCCTCCTGTGAAGAAGACTGACAAGGTAAAACCAGGGAACCCTGTGAGCCTTTTTTATTTAAAGAGGGGTTGTTGATCCTTGATCATCTGCAAATCTCAATCGCAGGAGGGTGTTCCTTTCATTTTGTACAGTTTTGTTCAGTGAAAATGTTTTGGCTCTTTGGGGAGATAGTTTACACTTTGTCATAGTGGAGCAGGCCTTCCACACAACCACTCAGTGCTACTGCTTCATTCAGGCACAGATTATCTCCTCTTGTGCTTAACAAACACACACCCTCAGCACAACCCGTGCAACTTTAAAGCTAAGAAAAGCAAAAAAAATAGAAGAAACATACCACTAGATACCTTAATCATCTCTTGGGCGTTTCCTTTTCATTATGTTCTCTTGGACCCTTTCCATCCTTGTTTAGAGGCCCAAGCCAGCTCCCATCCAAATGCCCTCTGAACTTTGCCCTCTGAACTTTGCCCTTTATTAATCTTGCTTCTTCTTGACTTGATGTTAGTGGGTATTTTTCCTGTGTATTCCATTTTGAATTGTAATCTAGTTTGTATAAGAAATGGTGCGCATGTAAATAAAGCTTGGTGAGGCTCTACACCCTTTCCATGTCCTTGTCCTAAATGGTTTTATTGCCGTAAAAGTATGAAAGTATTAGAGGTACATACATTTCACGAGTGCTGTGGAAGAACAGGGCCACTGTTAACAGCTCATATAGCCATGAGAGGAATTTTCAGCCCAGTAGGGAAAATGTTACAGCTCTCGCGTGCCTTACATGTGATGTTAATTCATAAGTTATCTTCCCAAGTGTTTTCCAAAATCTTGTATGTGAGCACTTGTGCATGAACAAATTAAACCTTGGACTCCCTCCAGGGGATAAATCTCTTTCTCATGTCAGTCTGGAGGGATCCAAACAGAAAAACAATCCTGCGTTCCTCTATTGCACAATGTTTGTTTTGTTTACAGCTGGATTAAATGAGAGCTGACGTACTGCAACCCTCTGATACCTGACACCAGGCTGGATGCTGTTCCTCAGTTGTTGCGAAACATAAAAGGGAGTGGGGGAAAGTCAGAAATGGGGGTCTCTTGCATGTCTGAATCTGTGCCAAATATTAACACAAACCCTGGCGGGACCTCTCTGTTGATGCTCTTCTTACTCCCTTTCTTGCCTCCCCCCTATTGAAAACAGCCAATAGGCCACTTTCCTCCTCTGCTAGGGGTCAAGCCTGTTATCATAAATATTATACCAGATTATCCTATAAATGTAAGTACCGTATGTGTGTGTTTCTGTGTGTGGTTGAGTGTATTTTAAGGGTTAGTTAACTGGAGACCTGAATGATTTTTAAGGACTCTTCAGACTGCAGCATTTTATGGCATCATTAATATCTTTTTATCACAAAAACACATACAAATGTGTAAACACCTTCACAATAATGCATTACTCTGCCTGATTGTTAACTTTGAGTAATTCTATCATTTTTCATCTGTTATCTTTAAATACAGTAATGCAACTTAATCCGCAGGAGAGCTATCGTTTAGATTACTGATGTCCTGTTGTGGTTTTGTTCCTAAGGATTTTTAAAACCTAAGAAGGAGTTAATCGCCTTTAATTACAGACAAACTACCAGTGGCGGGCCGTGTATTTTGCATCTGGGCCTTCAGTACTGTTCTACAGCAATTAAACAACATTTGAATAACCAAACCATGACACTGGGACAATATTGTGTGGAATAAAGTGATTTAACGCAAGGCTCAAAACCTAGAGAGCTTCAATACACTATTGCAGAAACATGAATACACGCTGACTGAAGTCATTACTTTTGCGCAGTGTGGCAGGATGCTGCATCACATATAGTCCAAATTAATGTAATTACCTAAGAAACTAAATCAAACCCACAATATGATGACCCCAAAGCAATTAAAAACACAAATAGCATAATTAGGAATCAACAGGCCTCCCCACAAATTCCAGCTAAGCTGCTGGGGCTCAACAACACACATGCTACTACGTATACACAGAGGCACAGCACCCACTGACACTGCTCAAATATTTAACACCAGCAGCAACAACCTAGTTAAAGCAAGCAGTAGGCTAATAGCTTGAAAAATCATGTAACTACAATGCACAAAAAATAAAAAACAATCCATTGAACTTACCAAAAGATGCTCATCATTTGAAGAAAAGGTACACACTCTATTCTTTCATTAACTTTACATCTTAAACTCTAAAAGAACTTGAACTAACAATACTGCTACAGTTATGTGACGCTAGCTAGTTTTGCTTGTCTGCCACCGTATACTAACTGGTCCAAAAAATACCGATGTAGGTGTCTGGGCCAGTCAGAAGGCTCTGTCCTTTCAAAGAATACGCCCAACAGGGCAAACTCAAAATACGATTGGCTAAAGAATATGACAATCAACAACATTGTCCATATTTGCTTAAACAGCAGAGGGGTCAAAATGCTGAAGGCCTCAAAGTAGATTTTTCTAGAAAGAGGGTAAATCTGATGAAAGCTCTAATTTATGAAATGCACTGGAAGCCACACAACCGAGGGCGAAAGTAGCATTTAAATTACAGTAATAGACTTCTTCTGTAAAATACATATGCAATTTATATATATATATATATATATATA
>NC_045750.1:10470617-10473556 GCF_008692095.1 Etheostoma spectabile
TATATATATATATATATATATAAAATATAATTAGCTGATTCTGACAATCTCTTGGTCAGCAGAGAAGGCCTAGTGGCCCTGATGTCCCACCTCTTCAAACTACACGTGGTGGCTGAAACTGATCTACCTTATTGTCATTGTCTTTAAAAGGTTCCATGACATGGTGCTCTTTGGATGTTTTTATATAGACCTTAGTGGTCCCCCTTATACTAATGCCTCATAAGGGGGGCAAGATTCCAGATCGGCCCATCTGAGATTTCATTTTCTCAAAGCAGGATACCCAGGGCTCGGTTTACGCCTATCGCCATTTCTAACCACTGGGGGACCATAGGCAGGCTAGGGGAACTCATATTACTTAAAATAAATAAATAAATAATAATAAAGTGAAATTTTCATGCCATGGGACCTTTAAATGTGACTCTTTAAATGCAAAGAAGATAGGTTATCATTTCTCCACCAGAGTCAATCTGGTTATTTTAGGGGTTGCACTGGAGGAATTTGGTTTGACTTCAGTGTTTCTAAAATCCTGCCTTAAGCACTGCTAGCTAATCTTTTTTACTAATGAAGTTATTTGATGTCACAAAACTTCTCACAATACGTGGCCTGGTTTGCTCAGTTGGTAGAGCGGGCACACATATGCAGGTTTATTCCTTGATGCAGAAGGTCCAGCGTTTGAGTCTGACATGTGACGGTTTCCTGCATGCATGC
Source organism: Etheostoma spectabile (assembly GCF_008692095.1). Classification (NCBI taxonomy): domain Eukaryota; kingdom Metazoa; phylum Chordata; class Actinopteri; order Perciformes; family Percidae; genus Etheostoma; species Etheostoma spectabile. The sequence goes on from NC_045750.1 coordinate 10,471,326, forward strand.
CTCCCCCCCCGATTCATATCTCAGCTTTCCTATCCATTAAAAGGTGGAAATGCCCAAAAATGTATCTTAATTAAAGTTTAATCAGAGCCTGCCACCCCCCTATTCTCCATATTATGTATGTACAGTTACAGACCACTTCTTCAAAGTACTGGATATTCACAGCAGTCTTTTTCAGATTAAAAACCAGCCTGAATGATTTGAGAAACCCAAGTTGTGTCGTCATATACAATAAGGCACATTCATTATAACACTGTTTGTCATTGTTGCCAAACCAAGGACATGCATCAGGTACTTTAAGTCTACCAAGGTGGCCCTTTCATTTTGAACTCAAATATACAAAAGAACATCAAACAAACACAGAGTCCTTTCGGTTTGTTTGGTGTCTTCAAGCACTCTTTCATGAAGAGGATAGGTTTTAGAAAGGATAAAATAATTGGGGGAAAAAATCCACTGATCTTCCAAACAGACATTGGCAAAGCTCAGGGTTGACTGCAAACTCCAAAATACTCAAACATGCTTTATGACGCAGAGAGCTGGACTCACCGCAACTACAAATACCAAACCCACATTTCAATAGCAGTTCCCAGTCAGGCCACCTGACCGACTGCATGCCTGGCCTGGCTAGTTACAACAGTCTGCACGAGGTCAATGAGGTTACTGGATGGCTAGAAACTCGTCTCAACTTGTCTGTGTTTTTTCAAATTATTGTACAGCAACTACATCCAGATTCAAGATGCAATTTGAGCCTTACCCTAACTTTAAATTGACAGGAAACAAAAGGTGGCTTTCAAGTTTCCACTTTGTTTACACTTTTTATAGTTAGAGCTAGAGATGTTTCGATACTAGTATCGGTATTGTTTCCAATATTGTCTAAACCGCTGGTATCTGTATCGGAAAGTACTGGAGTTTATGCACCGCTCCGATAATACGTAATAAAGCTCTAAAGAAAATCTACTTTAAAGAAGTTTATTAATGTTCTTTTTCTGTTATAACCAACTGTCAAACTGGATGATAAAATAAAGTTCTGTGGCGTTGTTTGTGTTTGTTCATGTTTCACAAAGAGTTCAACCTGAACCAGACCGACAAGAAAGATAGAAATCATATCACATCCACACTGGGATAGTAGTATACAGCTGTTAAAACATAATAAAATATGTATGATATATGTATATATGTAAAATAATACACACTGGTTTCAGATCAGTACTCAGTATCGGCCGATACGCAAGTTCAGGTATCTGAATCGGTATTGGGAAGCAAAAAATGGTGTCGGACCATCTCTAGTTAGAGCATTCCAAAGCTATATACTCATGTTGCTTTACACACAGCAACAAAGGCACCAAGTCTGTTTCTTGGTTCTGCTGGTTGTCTCGCCAGCTGGTTTCAGGCCATGTCATAACTGACTAAGTCTATTTGTTTGCCTTCAGTCTTCATCTCCAGCCACATTTTGTTCTTTTTTTATTCGCCTTGCTCGATGTCAGGCTTCTATTTTGTAATTGTCATCTTTGTTTAAATAAGAATTAACCTATGTACCCACTCACTGTACGCATACTTGATTCAACTGAGATGTGTTTTCATTGTGATGAACAAATGACTGGGTGTACAGTGTAAGCTAATGCACTAGGAATTAACATCCATCACATAGAGACAGCACAACGCTTCATATACTAAAAAACACGCCCAAGGGAGGGGAAACAATTGGCACCACTATATGCAACCAAGGGCTGAAATGCTAACAAAATGTAGAAGGAATGTATAAAACCGTAGCTAGCTAAAAACACTAGATTTAAGCATGTCAAAGGATTATTTTAGCACCTTATTTCTTCCAGAGGACAACTTAGCAGTTAAACAGCTAATGTTATTTATTTATTAGCAAGCTAAGGCACTCACAAGCATAATACTGCATAGCTTTACGATTTATCCACATTCCACTATAATACAAGTTGCATACCTTCAAAAAGGATTTAGCATACTTACAAAAATATAGTTAGCCCAAAACTGCAGGAAATAAACTACAATACGATTGTTGTCGGCTGCGGGAGGCGAGGAAGGCGGGACGAAGGCTGCCTGCCCGGTTAAGGAATCTACCACACAGATCGACACTGCCAAGCTTCCTACTCACCAACAACAGATTGATCACACACAAAATGGATGAGCTTCAAATACACACGGAACTGCTGCGTTATGATTTTCCCAAAAACCTGGCTGAACACACTTATCAGCTAGCAGCT
>NC_045750.1:10473566-10481045 GCF_008692095.1 Etheostoma spectabile
AGCTAACCAGGCAGGCTACCCAACGGCAAGAACAAGACAGGGTAGGTGAATTAAAACAAAGTCTGACTTGAAAACGAATCTTGAGGTTCCCTAAGGGCCCTGTTCATGTTGTACAGACACATTAATTGCATTGTGTGTCTGTCAAGAGGCACAAAGGCACTCTAAAACTTGCCCCGTTAACTGCCGTTTTAGCTCAGTGGACGCTTGTACATGTAGCTGCAGCTATCTCAGTGTGGCCTGCACCAATTTAGGTTGGGTTTTTTCCAATCGAAAGTACTTGTATATGTATAGCAATCAAGATAACGTAAAAATTTGCCAGAATTCTCCTTTAAGCTCAGAGGGGCCCGAGAGTTTGCCGTTGCAGCGCCAAAACTTTGGAATGGGCTGCCTCTGTGCATTAGACAGGCATCGTCTCTGTGTCATTTTAAAACTCCTCTTTAAACCCACCTCTTCGGGGTTTTTAACACCAGATAGTGTTGATCTTATGTGTATACTTCCATATTTTTTACAGTATGCTGGCAGTGCATTCTAGTTATTTTTTGTATTTATTTTATTTTATTTTTATTTTATTGCTTTTATCTATTTGGTTCCTCATCTTTTTATTGTGCTTTTATTGTGTTATCTATTTATTATGTATTATCTTTTTGTACAGTACTTTGGAAACCTTGTGTTTGTTAAAATTGTGCTATATAAATAAAGTGGATTGGATTGGACTTTAAAAGTCAATTAGAATTTATTGTCTTTTATGTGTCGTTACATTTGATTTATTAACTGAAGAAGCTATCTCCTAAGCTGATAATAAGACTTTATTTATTTGTGTTGTCCCCATTGTTAACCCTGCCTGCTCACCTCTAATTAGGTTGTTACTCTAATCTGTGAAAACAGAAAACAATGGGCACGACACTACGCCTATTTGACTGGCTGAGCAAACCTGAGATATGGGCAGTGATTCAGAGGTCTAGAATCAGGTTAACAATGTCCTGCGCTGTAGCTTGCCAGCTGATGTGTTGTGAAATGTCATCCAGGACTGTGAGTCATAGTTTCATCCAGTGTGACAGCTTCAAGGCCACAGAAGAAAGACGTGCTATCACCTGATAAGAGAAGAAGTCTCTGTATACAGCAGTTGGGATAATAATACTGATTTTCAGAAACATAGAAACATACACATAGACATTTACATAAAAAAAATAGTGTATATATATATATATATATATATATATATATATATATATATATATCGGCTGATTATGGAGAAATCCTTATTTTATTTTTTTTGTTTATGTCTGTCAAATATTGATATTGGTGTCAGCCTTCAGTAAATCAAGTATTGATTGGGTCTAGTTAGCAGATGGCATTGGCTTGTTTGGAACTTTTTGTGTCACTCGATGGAGTAAAAGTGTTCTGCATTTAGATGTGTGCACCATTTCTTTGTCAGCTTCATCATAGAATAGAAACTGGCAGTTCATTAAAACATGCACCTGCAGCGCAATAAATAGAAAGAAACAGAGGAAAATTTGATTGCTTAGCTATTGTACCGCCATATTTTATATATATATATTTCATATAGCATTATTTAAAATATATATCATATTTTCTGTCCACCTCTAATCCTCTCTCAAACCTCATGACTAAATTTGGTCTTCTAATCCCGGTCCATTCACTGATGGACCCCATCTTAAAGTTTAACCCTTCATAATAATAGGTATGACCAACTTTGTTTGAACCATAACAAAAAGCTTTGAGCATTAAGAACTTTGTTATTTGAACAAACAAAAAAAACAGACCGGACCAGACTGGAGGGTGAGAAGTCACCCTGGCTCGTTTCTAGCGCTATTAGTCATAATGACAGGTTGGCAGAAAAGTTGGTCTTGACAATAAAACAGCTAAATACAGAGTAATAATAAGTGACATGCAGGATGTGTGTGCACTCATGCCAGGCATTCACACCACCCTATCAGGCCGCCTGTCTGTCTGTTGCTTGTTAATCTCTATCTTTTCTCTCCACATACACATACAGGGTACAAACAAAGACAAACGATGCCATGCGCAAATGCACTAACTGGCTAATGAGAAGTGAGTCATCAGTGTGTGGTGTGGGATTCAAAGTGTAAACAAGATGGAGATGTGATGGATCTGTTGAGATATGTCCATTAGTGGGCTTCTCATCCTCCTGCACTGACACTGCCCTGTGGATGGATGTGGTATGGCTTCTCTTAATCTCAAATCGCTCGCCTGATCTCTATACGTTATCTGAACCCCCTGCTTTGCACACACGCACGCACAAAACACACATACTAATTGCTGCTGGCCACACTAGGACGTATCCAAGACGGGGGGGGAGGGGGGGCTGGGAAGTGAGCAGTCGTACACATACTTCTGTGTGTGTGCGCATGCTAAGTGCTGCAGTGGAATGATGTCATCTCTGTAATGGCACACCAGTAGAGAGGGGTTGAGCATTGTCCCGCAGCACCTCCATTCACAGGCTGTGATCAGCGTCATCACAGCAGATTATAGCTCAGACTCACAGCCTGTTGTATTGGAGCGACAGATCGCTTCACACTGTACAGACCTTTTGTAATCACACACACACACACACACACACACACACACACACACACACACACACACACACACACACACACACACACACACACACACAATGTGGGAATAATCGCTACGGAATTCTTTTTTAACTCAGAATCACAGGCCTTTAATTCCTTCTCTTCCTTTTGAGAGTCACAGTATGTGCATCCATATGGGCACATCACAAGTACTAACGTGTGAGGATGTGATGCACAGTGTTGGTGTAATAAGTGATAGGCAGAGGTGCTATAAAATGACTGAAATAGAGAGGAAGTGAGAAGAAATGGTTGGATTAGTAGGAAGAAGAGAAAGAGTCAGAAGGTGGAAGGCAGTAGCTCAGTCCGTAGGGAGATAGGTTGGGAACCGCAGGGTTGCTGATTCAAGTCCCAGTACGGACCAAAGCACAGAGTGTGTATTGGTAGCTGGAGAGATGCCAGGTGCTCTTGAGCAAGGCACCGTACCCCCCAACCGCACAACAACAGAGCATTATCTCCTATGTCTACCCTATGTCATGCGAGCCCTTCAGTTGGTCCAAACAACAAAATACGAGCCTGGTAGCTCTCACAAGGACAGCAGCATCACCTTGGTGTTGCATACTTCCCCTCCTTTTCTTTTTTCTTCACTCACCTCTATTGTAGGATTGACAATTGGTGCACACAATAAGATAGGCACACAATGAGATTTTTGATAAATAAGTTATGTTGATAAAATAACTATTTGGGTAACGACAACAAACCAGGAAAAGACAACACTTGTGTCATATCAGGATATTACGATATCCAAAATTTAAGACGATATCTATGTTTTGTGTTTTGGAAATTAAAACTAATTGGGTTTCTGAACATTACTGAACGATACAGCTGATTTAAACAATTATTTAAAACAATAAGCAGCCACATGTTGCAGCAAATTGAACAAATTGAGAATATTAATGTAGCAGGTTAGTCTCAGACATGACAGACATGTATTTACAAAAAAAGTTTCTTTCATAAATAAGTTTCATAAAAGGAAGCAATATTTTAAGTGTAGGTGTTTGATGTCTCATTATGGAATGTAACATCAAATACAGAAAAGGTGTTTCAAGCCTGTGTAAGTAGATGACGTCACTATTGCAATACAGTAGACTACTCTCCACATCTTTCATCTTTGCTTTATCTTGTTTTGTTGAATCACTCGCTGATCTCTGTGGTTTCCCACTTTTTCTTTCTCCCACACTGATGTATGAAGGTGAAGGGGGAAAAAAAAACTTCCACTTCGCAGAGATGTTTTAAAGAAAAAAGTGAAGGGAAAAGTGTGAATGAAACTGGTAGGATGTGGATGAGGAAAAGACGATAAGATTAAAAACAAGGAACAGCAGTAGAGGCTGATGGATGTTCCCGCTCTTTCTTGTTATCTATCTTGGTAAAGCATCGCCATGGTTTCAAAATGGTTTGTTCTTTCTGTCTCAATCGATGGGGGCTTTGACCATTGATGGGATTGAACTGGATAACCTCACGCACCAGCACTGCAGGAGTGAACTGTTAAGAGGGGAAATGATTGATGCCTTTCATTTGTCACATTGATTTGTTTTGAACTTGTGAGGGGATTGAGTATGTGATGTAATCTTGAGTTATACATGATAAATTTATATTGTTTTATCGTTTCTGTTGATTTATTCAGTAATATAACCAAACAGAAAATGAAAGCATGTATAGGACACAATAAAATCTGATTAAAATCTCAATTTGTCATTTCCTCAGCTTCTGCTCCCCCGCCTTCACTTTTTTTCCTCACCTCCCCTTTATTCATTCTCACACCTCTTTCTTACAGTATTCTCATTTTTTTTCTCCTCTTATTTCTCCACTGTCTACCCCACTTTTTCTTCTTTGAGACCAGGTCACTCAGTGCACGACTTGCCATCTTTCCCCCCCTCTCTCTTTCTCCACCACACTGTAAGGCATTAAATACATTATATTTAATATTTAATCCTTATCTCCTATATAATTGAATTAAAAATTTTTAATGACGTATTGAAACTGATACGTTGTCTATTTTTAAGACCCCGTGGGATACAGTATTACCGCCCAACCCTAATCTCTACCTCCTTATCAAGCCAGTAGATGTAGAGTTCATCACACACACACACACACACACACACACACACACACACACACACACACACACACACACACACACACACACACACACACACACACACACACACACACACACACACACACACACACACACACACACACACACACACACACACACACACACACACACACACACACACACGGGGCGCCTCATGTTTGGCTTGCTCTCAATCCTGTTGTCATATAAGCCCACTAACCCCCATCGTGTTCTCATCCCCCACCACCCTCTGGGTAGAAAGCATTTCCTCCCACTGTAGCATGTGGCTGCATGTGACTGCATTACATGTGTGTGCACTGGGTCATAGGGCACAATATACTGGACTGTACTCTACCCTGCTGCCTTTTATGGTGGAGGGTTCTTCAACAGATGAAGATGAAGACAGTGAAAAATGTCTATGTATCACACTGTATCGGTGTGTAAACATGTCTTGCACCATCAACCATTGATCCACATGGAAACATGTTATCTTGCAGATTTTGTGGTCATTATTCTAGAATAATAACTAACCCATGTTGTTCTTGTGAGTTTTTGTCTGGCTGAAACTTTTTTTCCTCAATGGTTGCCAGAATTGGTGTCCTCAATATGAGCGTCAGAAGAATGCATATAGTATATGTAGACAGTGGTGAAATTGATTAGATGTGATTTATGTAGTAGACACTAAGTAACACAATGATTTATCTTTTGGTAATGATGTCCATAAATGTGTAGAATTGTTGTGAGATTATGGCATTTAACAAATAATCTTATGTTTTAATTTCAGAATAACAAAATGATCCCAATGAAAACTGCCACATTGCTGTCAACCGCAATGTCGTGTTTGATTCCAACGATAGATGTTGCTAATGTTAGACATTTTTAAAACCAACGCACTAGGCAAGCCGATTGAGCTAAGCGGGCAATTGCCCTGGGGCCCAAAGTCCTCTAGGGGTCCCAAAAACCTTGGGTTTACTGCGTGTCAGTTGGTTTAAATACTTTGATTGCATCCAAATTTGCCCCACTAAAATATGATAGCAACTGGGTCTTAGTAGCATTTGCAATCTTGTAGGAGGTCCCTATGTCAAAAAAAAAAATCATAATTATATTTAGATGACAACAAAAGAATTGACATACAGAAAACCTAGGGCTAGGTAGTCTGAAGCAGCGGCTGGTCTAGTCGGTTGTGTGCACTGTACTTGGCCTCAACATGTGCCCGACAGCAAACGTTTGCCCCAAAGCTCCCTAAACGGTTAATCCGGCCATGCACACATTTTGTACTGTATTTACAATTAAGCATGTTAAACTGAACTGAATGTATCTGAATTGAAGCCAATTTAAGAATATAGGTGTTTCATACTGTATTCACAACCTCAAAGGTTGTTATGACAAACAACTTAAAAAACAGTTACACTTAAACAAAATAACACAATATTGTAAAAATTAAATAATATGAAAAAATATACATTTATCAAATGGTAGATATTTAAATATGCTAAATATCAGTTAAATAAAATTGCTGTGGCAGGCAAGTCACTGTATTCAATTCATGTTTTGTTGTTGATTCATTTTAAAAACGTATGTACTGGAGCACCATTATAATGATTCATAGATGGGTGTATTGGTGCACAGTCAGTGTAGACTCACACATACATACACACACACACACTCTCAAGGTCACTGTTTCATACATCCATATATCTTTCTCTACACTGGCCCAAATGGAGAGTAGGACACACACAAAGACACAAAGAGAGAGTCGAAACTATTGCTTTGGGCGTCTATGCATGTGCATGTACCTGTATGTGTGCATTCATTTGTGCCTGCGTGTGTGTGTATGTGTGTTTTTGTGTGTGTGTGTGTGCGTGTTAAGGTGAATTATGGCCTGCACTCACCAGGGAAAGCGCATACATAGCTTCATTACTCCCTTTCTCCATCTTTACCTCACTCCCTTCATCTGTCCTGTTTTCTCCATGATAGAGGTGACGGTGTGCTGGCTTGCGTGACAAAGAGGAGCTAATCTACCGTAAAGAATGAGCCGTTAGGGAAGAGAAAATTCTTTTTGTATCATTGTTTTCCCCCCCAAACGTTTCCAAAATGTCCAATAAGCAATACTCCTACATGAAAAGGAATGTGCACCAACATGGCTAAAGCTAACATACCACATGTGACAAATGACCACTTTACATACCAGACGCTGCCTGGCTCTAATAAAATGTGGAATAATTACTCTTAATTTGCATCTTGTGTCTTTTTATCTTTTGTCCTTATGTCTAAGGACCAAGTAAAACCTTGGTCTCTGACTTTGTTTAATGAAACAGAACCCCTTGCATGAGAGCAAACATGCACATGGACACATCATGATCACCTCCTTGCTTTGTTGTATCTGTGCGTATTCATACCTGTGAATAAATAAAGTTGTTGTTCTTTAAGGGATGTTAACAAATTGTTAGCTGATTAAACGTTTGATTCTTTGTTTGTGCTTGTGTGTGCATGTGCGTGCAAGATCCAAGCAAATCCAGACACAGAAAAGCCCATCACCATTAATCATGGGGAGATCATGACAGGATTTAGGAAAGAGAGAAAAACAGCAGGAAGAAACCGAGGGAGAGAAAGAAATGCTAGAAGGACAGTTATTACAGTGGGGTCGTTTATTGGCATATATCACCCAAGAGGGATGGATGGATCTCTGCTGTAGAACAAAGGTGATCAGGTCCAGGGGAGGGCAGGACAAGACGACATCACCGATGATGGTGATATGGTGTGTGTGTGTGTGTGTGTGTGTGT
>NC_045750.1:10481055-10492066 GCF_008692095.1 Etheostoma spectabile
GTGTGTGTGTGTGTGTGTGTGTGTGTCAGTTAATATAGTGCAGGTTACTATAGAGCTCCATAAAATGATCTGCAGAATGTCCTGCTATAGAGACACAGGAGGTCATCCTGGTGCACGGGGGTTCAGTCCTTTTAGTCGGTTAGATACTTTTAACATTTTAGAATTTGTTGACAGTTTTTGCTGGATGTTAAAAAAAAGTGTGGTTTGGGCTTGAGTCGACACTTGTGCTTTTGATGGAAATGCTCAGTATGAGCGACTGTGTCCTGTGTTCTTAGTTTTGTGTTGCTCAGCCTTTCTGTGTGTGTCTGCAAGTACAGCAGGGGTCAAAGGGGAGGTTTTCCTGTGTGATAAGCAGAGAAATGATGTGACACCCTCCTGTCAGCATGCATCAGTACACTTTTAAAGGCAATTCTGTATTGGCATTTGTCTTATTTGTTGCCATGAGGCTTATAAGCACCTAGGTACCTAATGTTTTTCCACCACATTCCACAATTTTAGCAACCAAGCATGTACAGTGCGGCTTACAGGCCCATTTCCACATTGTGCAATCATAACAGTTTCTTATCTTGTTCATCTAAGTATTTGTTGCTCTTAAAATGCTTAGTTTCCAAATTGCAACCCTTTTAATTGTGCTTTTTTAACTATAAAAAAACCTGTTTTAGAGAGATGTCTAAAAGACCAAAAAAAATGGCTTGTGAATAAAGATTCTCCATTTGCAACATGACTTCATGACTTTGCGTAAACATACACGGCGACTTTCTTAAGCAGAGTGGCGTGTTATCTGTACACATTTTGAGCTATCGACTTGTATGTCTACGCTGTATACAGGGGACGTAAACATACACGCCACTTGCCGTGTTTTAACGAGAAGAAAGCAACAGTTGAGTTTAGGACACGTGACACACGGTTGGGTTTAGGAAAAGAATAACGGGGTTGGCTTTAGGAAAAAAAGAAGGAAACGTGACACGTGGGACACGATCCCTGGTCTCCTGGGTGAAAGTCTTGTGTTTTACCCATCTACCACCCCAACCAATCTCCCTATGACGATTTTCGTCTTTCATACTACTCGCTATGGTGCAAATTAACACGCTATCGCAAGGTAATGTAACTACATAGAGACCAAACAGCGTTGATATACACGCTATAAAGAGAGTATGCATGCAAAAATGGCATACAAACTGGCGTGTCATACGTACGCCATTTCAGTCTGCCGGGAGAATCAAAGGCAGCTGGGCAGCAAATACAATTCTTGTGTAACTCTTTCAAGAGAAAAGCGGCAGCTTGAAACCAAAATAGCAAATCTAGTAGCCTTTAACCACAGCATCTATACAAAAATAACTGTTTAGTTGAAATATGCTTTACTTCCTCATTGTTAAGCGTCCCATACCCCCCCCCCCCCCCCCCCCCCCCCCCCCCCCCCCAGAAAAGCACATCTCCCTCTGATGAGCAAACTGGTATTAATGCCAATAATTATGTGTCTGAGACATTAAACAAAAGTAAAGCGTAAGTTTACTTTCATAAACTTCTGATGTCATCATTTGAAATTCATGTTTGTACAAAATAATTTTTAAGAAAAGTAGGAAGAGTAATGACGTATCAAGGTTTTAAAACAATATTAAGTAGAATTATGAAAGCTAACAAACCATTTCTTATTGTGAGTGTATCTGAACTATTGGTTGTGCAAAATAAATGAGCAAAAGACATTCAAGTAAAAGGAGAAGGTTATTCATTGTCTTGCATATGCACTCAAATGCACTTAAAGCCTAAAAAAGAACAGAATCTGTAAAAGAGCACCGATTGCCTCCACAAGCTGTGTGCTTGTTGAGAAAAGCCTATCGTGAGAGCGCCGAACACAGACCTTGATGCTCACTTTTATAACTGAATTTTTTTTTTTTCAGGCTTAACAACATGAAGAGGGAGCAAATGTCTAGCGCAAGACAGAACCCACTCGGCATAAGCATTAAGCACCTGTAAATGCTTCACAAAAGAGATTAATACCTATGATTAATATTGAATGTGTGAAACTGCCATGTTTTCCTTGGTGAAAAATACTGTGAGGACCAATGTAGGCGAGGAACACGGTGAAACACACGGACAGGTCAGCACCCACACACCCGCATATCTATTCAGAGAAACAGACATAAGCTACATCAAGATAGAGCTGAGTCGCCTACATTTTGATTAGCATACAAAATGAGATGGACATGCCTCACTGGGATCTGTCAGGGTGATCTCAGGGGGAAACAAAGACCAGTTCCTATCTGGCCCTAAATCAAAATTGTACTCCTCACAAAGAGGGTTTCAATGAATATCTTAAAAAAAATAGTTCAAATGTTTAATGGTTTAATACATTACTACTGTTAATATGTGTTAGAGAGTACTTTCAGAATAGAATAAAATTATGTCTTTATATCTATATGTTTTTTTTTTTCCTCATAGTGTCTCGTGCTGTACTGTGCACCTACATGCCCATATGTTCAAGTGTTTGTGTATCTCCTTTATGCCTGAATAAGGCACTTCAAAAGCTCACCTGTGGGTAACATTAACGTCTGCATGTGAGATAGTTTATTTTCCATGAACACAATGAGGGCTGAGTGATAAGACAGCGACTGTCTCCCATGGATGTCTGCTTTATTTGAATGTCTGTGTACAGCGTCAGTTCACTCTTCATCCTAACAGTCAGCAGGAGACTGGCTTTCTGCCCATCTCTGACTAAACACTGTAGAAAGACGCTTCAATCTCATGACATGAATGTGGACAGCCTGACATTTACAACATCACAATACTGCTACGGAAAATGATTGCATGGATACAATGTACTGACTGCACAAGATTAAGTGATTCTTATATTTTTTTGCATTTTCCTCCCTAATAAAACAGACAGTCAGCACTGATCAAGTGAAAAAAAGTGCTTGTTGTCAAGTTAGAGAAGTTACTGTAGCGTCTTTTTATCTCCACAAAATATGCAAAATATGCACTGTTCTTTCCTGTCCTTCCTGTATGAGACAGCTCTCATTATTACTGACTTCCCTTGAAGTACCTAATTCATCTTAGATTTTCTGACTAAGCACAAAACCTGAATATGTAATATTGCACAAGCAACAGCACAGAAAACTTAGGAGTTGGATTTTTCGTGTCAGAGCACACAAACCCCGCTGTCAGAAATGAGCAAGCTGCTGAACGACTCACCGCTCATTTGCTTCATGTTCTAACGTCAACCTGCTGGCTCATTAAAACTTTACTCAGGCGGTTATGTACAACACTGATAGAAAAGCTGAGTGAAGAATTACAAAAAGACGAAATGTTACAAAGAGAGAGATAACAAAAGATCTGGGGTAAAACAGAATGAGGAGTGTAACAGCCTCATGAGTCAACAGACAGAACAGGAACCATAAGTAACCCCTTTTTTTACTGTTAAAAAAAATGTTACAAATGCCTATATGAAAGGGAAAACTCCGTATATCAAAGTAATTTTTTCCATTTCTAAACAGCTTTTCAACGGGTAGAAAGTGTATGTATTGCCATGAAGATCTTGAAAGTAAGTGGACTTTGAAGTTCAGATGTGCCAAACAGCTATTTCATTCCACGGTGATACTCAAAATAGCAAATGCTTCAGAATTATGCATACTGTTAGTCATATTATATACTGTATATACAAAATTATATATATTCATGGAAGTGTGGACTGCACTAAATAATGGCAGATTATAAAGTATTAGTAGTAGTATTTTTAGTACCTCTGTACCTAATGTACAGCCAATTTGGGCTTGAAACCTACTTATATATTCTACGATTTAATAAATACATACGGGCGGATTCTACAGCGTTGTGAAGATAAATCACGATCAAACAAAAACAGTTTTAGACTGACCTGACAGCAAAGATACATACCTGGTACTCAATTTTCAAGCAAAAATGCCCAAAAAAATGATAAATATCTCTGGACTGACTGTTCCAAAAAAACAACAACAACAACGTATGATATTTTAAAGACCAAACAATGACTTGACTAATCAAAAATGTAATTGGTAGATTAATGGATGACGTAAATGATATACGATTGCTTCTCTAGTACAAACAGATATTAGTGTTTTTTGGGAGGGATGAAGGACAAAAAAACACAATAGGCTACTGAGTCAAAAGCAGGTCAAAGTAAAGGAAGAATACAGAAGGGCAGATGGAGAGAATAAGAAATATTGCTCTTCAGGGTCGAACCAGGACTGAATGGCAATCGAGGGACAGTGAAGAAGCCCCTGTCCTGTGATTCGAGGGCTCTCTGTGTCAGTCTAAGCTCCTGGCCAGAGATGGAGCTGGTTACCACGGAGACACACCACCTTCAAGCAGGACGTGGCTTCACAAATCAACCCATTCGTTCCTGTGACGTGAGCAACGCCGATAACAGTGACGTGAGTGTACTATGAGCTTGTGTGCATGGGACTGTGTATCTCCTGGTGAGAGGAGCTTCATCTTTAGACCCACCTCATGCTTTTCTCTCCATGACAACGCTCTCAATCTGGCTCCACAGGTTATCTCAGACACATAGACTCTGACTATAATAGTCTGTTTAGCATGTTAGTGCCAGCTGTCCTGGCAGTATGTTTCCCCCTCCCTTAGTGACAATGAAATCACAGAGACCATCTCCCTCCTCCTATTGGCTGGTAAGCTCCATGGTGATGCTCTGTGATTGGGCATGCCCAGCACACACTCTCGGCCAATCAGGTTCACTGTATCCAAGAGACTGAAGCATGTAAGGCTATTTAAATACAACCAGAGACTCACAAGATTGTTCAGATGTATATTTCACAGTGCAAAAAAATAAAAAGCTAGGGGGGAAAGGTTTACGAGTGGACGAATGTGCAACTCCAGACAGACCTGATTGGTGTTTACATTAGTTGGCCCATCTAGACTGGTTAAAGAGACCCAGAGCGAAGCGGGAGTTGAATGAATGAACTTCTCTTCTGCACCATGTACTCTTCCTGAACCTTGAGTTTATCTATGAGAAGCAATCTTATTCTACTTCTTCTCTGCACTGATGCTTGAGTTCCAGTTCGTAAAGCCTGGTGAGAGCGGGGATGGCACGGTTAAAAACAAACGGACAGAGGAAGTAAGAGCTGGAGGTCTTTTCTCCTGTACAACTGTGTCAGGGGGGTGGGGGTGGGGGTGGGGGTGAGGGGTGGAAGCCAGCTATTGGTCTTTCATGGTGCACCCGGAGCAGGACTGTTGCATCGAAGACCAACTTGCAGCGGACCACGATTACAGAGTGAAACTCTCGCTGACGAACACAGCGTAAGTCTGCGGCCATTTTGTATCCACTCATTTTGGAAACGTCACACCTTCTGCGGCGATAAAATGGTGGGCAAATCCAACTGTCGGACTGGCAAAGCAAAATCAGTTTTCAAAACTAAAGTTTTGCTGAAATTTTATATTTTAAAATTTCATTTTGTATTCGATTATAATTTTGTGGATACTGTTAATATAAGAGTGTAATTTATTAAAAACTTTTCTCTGTAGCTTTTGTTAAATCACATTTATCTTAAATAAATAATTATGTAACTTATAGTACAGCTGAAATGAAGGCTACTTGTCTTTCACACACGGCAGATTGCTTTTATTTACCTTACAATCATTTTCCCATACATGTTGTTCTGTGTCACAGAGAATGGATCTGTCAATAGAACAAGCTATCTGGCTTACAGGATTAGAGAAGGACTTGTGTGTCTTTCACATGGACGAGAGGAGAGGTGAAAGTAGGTTACAGCTACGACCGCCACTCCCAACTACAGTAAGACCACGGTAACAACAGAACTACACTGGACTGTATCTGAAGGGTAGTTGGAAAATGTCTTTTTAAAACCTCCAAGTGTATGTACACAAAGGCAAAATGAACAAGATACACAGTATTTGCTTTATTACTCAGCCACACTTGAAGTTTGTAATCTCTGTGCTTCGATGTGTGAAGGACTTTTTTTAGAGAGCTAAACAGATGACACACGACCGTTACATCTGCTTTGAAGTTGCTACTGAATTTTTGTTGAGCGCTTAACCGATACGGTCAACTTATCAAATGATAAAGCCAATTTTTTATTGTTTTTATTTCAGTGGAGCTGTTTCATATATGCTTTATCAAATTATGACTATAGTGTTTATTACATATATCCATTTGCTAGTCTTTAATATAAAACTGCTGTTGTGGTTACTGTAACCGGTGAAAGTTTGTCTTAGAAACATTTCAAATGTGTGACAGCATATTGCTGAAATAAAACATATTCCCTGTTTCTCAGAACTTTTCTTTCTTTCCTTTCTTTTTAACAAGATTGTTAGAGAATGTGTGTGTGTGTGTGTGTGTGTGTGTGTGTGTATATATATATATATATATATATATATATATATATATATATATATATATTTATTATTTTTTACTCATCATACCAAATTATTATACCATCTTTTCTTGAAATGACAAGATATTTCTCAGTATAGCAAGATAAATGCTTCATATAAAGAGAAACATATCCAGTCAAAGCTTAAGTAAAGCCAGTACATACATTATAGTCTATAGTGTGCCTCCCTGATCAGTATTTGTTGTATTGATGTCTTTTGTACATTTTCACAAGTTTCGTGATGTGTGTAGGAGGCACATTATGATGCACAATTCAACATTTTTGTCATTTCAAATAACCAGGAAATAACCAGTTGAACTTTTTCCAATAATATTTGAATTTTTCAGTGTAGTCATGGACTAGTCATGGAGTGTTTTCATTAAGACAGTCAATTTATGTTTTATGGGAAACTTGGAAATGAAGCGCAGTTATATTTGTAGGCTACATCACTTTTCTAATCACATCAATTTTATTTTGTGTTTGTTAGACTTGGTTGATTTTACTGCGTGCATCTTTACATCATTTAAGGACCAAAATGTACATTATGTCATCGGTGTAATTTCAGTAGTTGTTTGCCCTTTAGCTTATCAAATCAAGGACCTCCACAACATACTTTTGCATCAGCCTGCACATCGGGTAACGCGCGTCACTGTGTCACGCGAGCCTTCCAATGAGTAAAGCTCGTGCACGTGTCTTCCTCGGGCTACAGTGCTGAAACTAAATGAAAAACTTGACAGTTTTCAACCAAGTTTAGCTAGGTGTTGCGATTGTTTTTTTTAGTTTTTTGTCTCTGGGATGATCACTGTCCCAACTATCACACCCACAGAGGATTTTACAAGGGTTAATGGTAAGTGTTCTAGCTTTCCTTACTAACGTTTTCCGTTTAACGTTAACGTTAGTAGATAACGTTAGACTTCCATTTAAAGCCCGGTTTCTTTAAACGCTTACTGTTTCTCACCACCACTTCGTCTAGTTGGGCACACTACTACAGAAGAGAAGTTTTCAACTGTTCATACGGAGAATAATAAACAATTTAGCTCGGTTTCTTGAATGCTAAGGTTATTTTGCTTCTGGGGTTTGTTGTCCAAGCTACCATAGAGCAGCGTTTGGTCACCATGGAGACGGAGCGTGAACGCGCAGGGGGGGACTTTTCATTCACTCAGACATAAAGCCATAAAATCCAAAAACTATCAAATCCACCACATGTAATGAGTAGAGGTTGTACTGTTGGACTTATTCTTTGCGTAAACAAATTTAAAACATTATTATTGGAATTTGATTGCATTTTTAACAGCAGTTGCATCAGAAATCAGACATATGCTGGAACATTTTTTGCACTCTATTCTAACCCAAAAAACATTTTTTGTTCTTTGCAGTCCTAGACAATTATATTTAGACTATCACACAGTTGCACGTGTTATAGGTACAATGAAGTACTTGTGTTTTACTTGAGTGCTTACATTTGTACTAATTTACACATTTACTTCACCAAATTTTAGAGGGAATTTAGTTACTAGTTTCTTTGTAAAGTAGGATTTACACAAAACATGTTTTGATGTCCTTTAAAATATTATGCATTGTTATAGGTTAAACTACTCAATATTGAACGTAGTTAAAATAGACTCCTCTATTAACTATGGCATTAAAACGCTGTTTACATGTTCATGCTGAGGCAACTATTTTGATAATTGATTAACCATTTTATTTTTAGCTTAGTTTTAGTAAGATTAATTGATAATGAAAATAATTTGCAGCTCTAAATGTAATCACTATTGTATATTATAAAACACTGGCATGGGCTATTCTGCTGCATAATGAGTACTTTTACTTTTGATACTTTAGGTAGACTTTGTTGATAACACACTTTCATACTTTTACTTAAGTAAGATTGAATGCAGTCATTTTACATTGTAGTATTGCAACTTGTACTTACACGAATTAATCTGGGTATTGCTTTCATCACTGCTTGCCATGTTTAAAATGTAATTTATTGCAACGTCAGACGCATTTTACACCTTTTGTTCATTTTCTATCCTCGCGTTATCCTATTTTTTATGTTTCCCATCAGTGAGACACCCTGTAACCACCTGCATAATGAAATAAAACACTGAAGTAATTTGCATACTGTCTTTGCAAATGTCACATAGGCCTAAACAGCCTCTATGGAGAGAAAACTTGAGATTTGCAGCCCATTCATTCCACGGCGCAACCCTGCAAGAAAAACAAGTGCAGAAATAATCACTGAAGCCAGACAGTCCCTTCGAGTCCAGTCTACCCAGCGACCGTTTACTCCCAGAGATGGACACAGGCAACTTTTTGGAAATAGCTCTGTTCGTGCAGACCGTGACAACCGACCTCCATCTACCTTTAGGTTAGTCACAAACACTAGGCTTACTTAAATCTCCTTCATGTTTTCAGGTTCTGAGATCAACTGTGGGTCACATGCAACTTGTAGAAGTAATAAGCTATTTATTTCACTTTTCAGTCTTCATGCTCAAAGTTTTGATGCTCCTGACTCCAGGCCAGGTTCAGGGACTCGCCTATCTCCTCTGGACCATGTAAGTTCCCTCACTCACAAGCTTTAACACGCGTAATTCAAATAGGAGTATTTTGCAGTGGCGGTCCATGTATTTTACACCTAGACCCTCAGTACTATCCTACAGCAATTAAACCACCTTTGAATAACATCACCACGACACTAGGACATCATTGTGTGGAATGAAGTGATTTAACACAAGGCTCAAAACCTAGAGAGTTCCAATATACTATGGACACACTGACTGAAGCCATCATGTTTACGCAGTATGCTGCATCACATATAGTCCAAATTAATGGAATTACCAAAGAAAAAAGAAAAAAAAAATACTCATAAGACAACCACAAAGCGATCAAAAACACAAATAGCATAATTAGGAATCAACAGGCCTCCCCACAAATTCCAGCTAAGCTGCTGGGGCTCAACAACACACATGCTACTACGTATACACAGAGGCACAGCACCCACTGACACTGCTCAAATATTTAACACCAGCAGCAACAACCTAGCTAAAGCAAGCAGTAGGCTAATAGCTTGAAAAATCATGTAACTACAATGCAAAAAACATCCATTGAACTTACCAAAAGCTGCTCATCATTTGAAGAAAAGGTACACACTCCTTTCTTTCATTAAATTTACATCTTAAACTCTAAAAAAACTAAAACTAACGATACTGCTACAGTTATGTGACGCTAGCTAGTTTTGCTTGTCGGCCACCGTATACTAACTGGTCCAAAAAATACCGACGTAGGTGGCTGGGCCAGTCAGAGGGCTCTCTGTTATAAAAGAATACGCCCAACAGGGTAAACTCAAAATACGATTGGCTAAAGATATGACAATCAACAATGTTGTCCCTATTTGCTTAACAGCAGCCTCAGAGGGACAGATTCCGAAGCCAGTAGATGTTTCCCTCGGAACAGCAAAGGGGAAATCTGATTGGATAAAAGCTCTAATTTATGAAAACCTCTGAAAATCGAGGGAGAGAGTAGCAATTCAATTACGGTAATAGACTCTGGGAACAGACTTTGTAAAAAGAAAATATAATATATTATATTATTATATTATATATATTATATATATATATATATATATATATATATATATATATATATCGTCACCTTCCTAAAATAATCGCCTAAGTCATTTTTTCACGTTTCTCAGAAAACACCAAAAACTGAACCAAATACTGAACATATTTTGACTTAGGCAGTTATACAAAGGCTAGAATCACATGCCTGTTCAACTGAGAATGTAGGAAATTTTACCAGAGGTGGCCCGCACCATGAGGAGAGGATTTAGGCAAGAAAATGCTTTTTGTCAAAAAATGACTTAGGCGATTATTTTAGGAAGGTGACGATATATATATACATATATTTTAGAAATTAATATATATTATTATAAAAAATATAATTTTTGAATTAAAGAAATGGAAATGAGAGGCCAAAATAATAGGATCTCTTAGTGGACAAAAGTAATTTAATTAGTCAATTCAAGTTCTAGCTCATTGTTCACACCATCATATTCCACCAATATGTTTTTGTGGTACTAGAAGCCAAAGTTTCCAGTCCTCTGTGATGCTGAGGATCCATTCAAGGCCTTACCCAAACCCCCCACTGACCCACCGGAAGTTAAAAGGGGGCTGCTAGGAGGGCGGGCACGTCTCGTCCGGTCTGGATCTCTCACCATATTGTCTCCTTTAGAGGGACACATACATGGTAAGGAAGGAAAAATACTGTTGCAACCGGATCAAGTGAGAAAAGATGGTAGATAACAGTAAAGTAATTATTATTAGGCAATAATAAATGTTGTGCTTACAATAAAATCCTAATAAGAGCAGGGATACAATGGTGCATTTGTTACAGGTAAAAAATTAAAAAAGAAAACACCCAATTTATTTCACCCACTGTATCTGTGCATCTGTGCCAGCACTAGTGCAAGAGCAGTTTTCTTAAATGGAAATGAATGGAGCCATTCACATGCTGACATTATACCTGATTTACATTCTCTGTGGGCTGGGGGGAAAACGTGATTTACTGCTGCTGTTTTGAGTGGGAAATGAGTGCTCACTCCCTTTCTCTCTCTCTCTCTCTCTCTC
>NC_045750.1:10492076-10503570 GCF_008692095.1 Etheostoma spectabile
CTCTCTCTCTCTCTCTCTCTCAAACCTTGTCTTACTATTTGTGGCACTAAAAAAGATGATGTTCAAAAGCATTAACTGAATTTGGAAATCCTTGACCTGAATACATGTGCATATACTTGCTAGTGATGCAAGTAGAAATGTTACTGCAGCATATAGCAGCAACCTGTAACTAACTTTATGCCACATCCTTTGTATGGGTTTAGTGAAAGAGCACTTAAATCCAGGCCGGGGACAAAAGCAGCCGTCAGCTAAACGACTCCCCAGCACTGACCACACTGAGGTTCGCAGTGGTCCCCTTAAAACTGGCCGATGCAGAACAGCAAGTGAAAGGTACGCTTTTTAGCCCTCTGTTTGACTTGCAAAATCTGTCCTTTTCTCTTGTCTGCCCCCCCGCCCTCTCTTGCTCCCCCTTTTTGGCCAATGTGACAGTATGACAATGACTTAAAGATTTATAGGCACACAAAGGTTGCAGTGGTAGTCATTACAAGATAAAGTTGATTGTGCCTACCATTATTACTCACTTTACTCACTTTCTTGCCTCTCTCTTTGCATTGCCCTAGTTTGTCGAATTTACAGAGTTTCTAAAGTGTTTTTGTTCCTATTTTAGTCCATAACTTATCCAGACCTTTGGAAAGAGAAATCTGTAACAGGAAATACCTTAGTAAGGCTGATATTATTGTAAGTGTTTGTGTTGTGCGCTATGTCTAACCCACGATCCAAATGTTAACAAAAATTAAAACCCCAGCCTGACAACTACTATTGCTCTCTAATTGATTGACGTGTGTTTTATATTGCACAGGGACTTTAGATCAGACAAACTTAAATCCAGGGTAAATTACTAGTGTTTTCAGCTACTTTCAGTTAGCTACTATCACTGACAGCTGAACATACAGTATGCACTCAGTTAGACCAGCAGTGTTGTCACTAACTTATAGATAGAACACATTTTTCAACTTAAGTCACTCCACCCTAATTTAAACCCTCATATATTTTACTGTACACTATTTCTTGGTCACAGTGAAATACAGTTTCATTCCCAATGGAACTGCTTCTATCTGTCTTTACTATCATGTGTCAGGTTTTACAACTTAACACTGCAGAAAGGCTAAAAGCTCTGCTTTTTTTCTGCCGACCTCATCAGCTGTGTGTCTGCACGAGGGGCATAATTCTGAGCGTGAGGTCGGGGGCTGTCTTTATAATCCATCCGCCTATGGATTGGGTGGGGCAGCTGGGGCTGTAGAGTGGGGACTGACCATAAAACACTTTTACAGGAAATCTGGGCTATCGCCCGCAGCACAACCTCCTCACCTCCTCCCTTAAAAGCCAAGTTAGTATGCAATGTTTGTGTAACTTGTTGCTGACAAAGAGAAGTCCCAAGAGATGAGACTGTGATTGATCTAAGATTCAAGAGGATGAGATTAAAGACTCCGTGATTGATGTTAGGTCAGAGTTTTTAAAGCCATCTCCTTTAGTGTTGCAATGAACTACATAAAAGGTGCATTAGACAGAGACAAACAAAGTGAAAATCACAGAGATAGTCAAGCCAGGAGTACACTGACTGCAAGTGGAAATAGACACAGCATGACATATTAATATGATGAGTTGGATGAGATATAAAGATAGGGGAGATTAGACATCCACTAGGTTCTTTTTCTTCAATAAGCCAGAGCTTTATAGCTCCAAATGGCTCTCTATTAGATTTGGGTGCCCATCTGGGCAAGGCTGGCAGCAGCGTGTGTTGTGACTGCAGTGCACTGGCCAGGCCTAAGACAGGGATGAGGTCATGTCTCAGAGAATGCAGTATCACACAAAGAGGCCTTATTATCAGGCTCTTAATCCTATCCTACAGAGCCAAAAGCCCCCCCTCATACATTCACTGCAACATGCCTCGGCCATCACTCTCTGCTTCGGATGTCCTGTCTTCATCGCCATCAAAGTGAAAGAGCACTCTTTTTTTATTCTAAGATGATTTTTGGGACATTTTTAGGCCTTTATTTTCGCAGGACAGATGAAAACACAAAAGGGGTCGAACCCGCAGCTGTTGAGGAGTAAACCTCTATGTATTGGCGCCAGCTCTACCAACTGAGCTAACCTGGCCGCAAGTGCACTCTTTAGTCACACCTGCATACTGTATGTTAATGCTGATGTTATCAAGCAATATCATTTGGTGATGCTCCAGTGGAATGAAAAGGAGACATTTACAATAGCTAAATGCATTTTCTGTCTCATACCTGTCAGCAACACCGTGAAACAAGGCTCACTTGAGTGTAAAAGGTCAACAAGCTGAGAGTCAGCCTTTATTACTAATGTCGCTGGAGAACTTTCAAAATTCCTGATAACATAATAATCTGTTTTTGATAGGAATGATTACGCCTTTCTATATTATGTTGTGTTTCTGTAAAGTGAATCACTCTTTTGTGTGGGATTTATTATGTAAATCTTGCAGTTGTAGCAGTGATTTGGATGACTCGCCATGCTGCTTGTGTTCATCTCTATTTATTAAGTTATTTTCTCATAGTCACATAGTAATTAGTGATAAGACACACTACCTTCAGAACTTATTGTTGCATTGAGTCATTCTCTTTGTGTGTGAGTGGAGTAGTGCAGTCTTGATGGTGACATGCAGAGGGCAAGCCACAACACATAGCATAGCATGACAAGAGGGGTGTGTTTTTGGGATCACTTTACGGTTACTGCACAGAGGCGGTAAGTCTGTGGAGACAGCTCACAGTGACAAAGCATGAACAGCTTTAACCAGACTGCCCACAAAACTAAGATCTTAGTTCCTGTCTGTTGAGGATTGCAGTTTGCGATGCACAACGGCACACTCCATTGCACAGGCACAAAAGATTCTCACGCACTCACAAACTTACAAGCAGTAACGCACAAACAGATAGACAGACACACACATGTATCTGTACTGTATTTGAGCAAATGTACATAGACACACTCTACAGATATCAGCACTGGCACACAAATCTCTACCTCTGCTGCAACAAGGACACCTAGTGGAACTTGAGGAAAATGCGCCTGTGGCCAAGTTGACAAAATATAAAGTCAGCAACTTTAATTGAGATGTAAAACTCTTTGACACTAGTCACCCTTTTTTTATTAGTTTCATGCCTAAATGAGCCAAAACTTCAAATGTCAATTAAATTAAACTAAATAAGTCAGTACATATGTCTCATCTCCAAAATCTGATGTAACTAGACTCTTTGTATTTTTGTGTTTTTTTGTGTGTGCCAACTGTAGAATAATGCAGCCTGGTGTTGACTCAGGCGTTAGACTCACAGAGGGCAGAGCAGGATGGAAAACAGGTTTGTCCAGATATACTAAATAAACCTCTTTTAATCTTTTTTTTTTTTTAAACACATTTAACATGGATTGTACATTTTGTGCTGCATGTAAAATAGCAATGTAGTGGCAACTTTTCCTAACATACTACTCAACCATTCACTGATTTTACTTTAAAGGTAACATATTTGATGTCTAAAGCCAAACATCTTTCAGAATCAACCCAAGTATGCCTAAATATAATATAAATATAATATGACTTGAGACCAGATATGTTGTTTCACTAGCAACAAAGACACACCCCTATTTAAGTGTCAAACTTTGATTGGGGTGTTGTTGCTAAGGGCCTAATGATAGGCAGCCAGCCAATAGCTGAGAGATCTGTTGGTTTAGGAAACCACCGTTTCCTGCATCACACCAAGCAAGTGGGTATGCAAATGTTGAGCAAAAAAAGTGCATGATGTGGGAGAGACTGCAGACATTTGCATGCAAAAACATGCATGCACACGTGTTTCCATTACAAATGCACACAATCAAATGCACACACACAGTCTATTTCAACACAGAAACTGAAATCAGAGGACGTATAACTGTGGATGGTGACCTTTCATCTTCACACATTAAACTTCCTGCTGTCTTATTATAAGACAGTGAACTTGTGAACCATGCTTGCTGTTGAATTTCACTGTCTGTGTTTGGATGTGGCTAACTGCAAGTCTGCCCTCACATTTCAGAGCTTGGGAATGAAGACAACACCAAGAGCACAGAGGAGGATGCAGAGTCATTGGTGTGGAATAATATGATTGTTCCTCTTCTCCAACAACTAGAGAGCATGGCTGCAGGTAGTGTGGGTAATGCAATAAGGAAACACTAACAAGCGCAAACATGGGACATGCAGTAGTCCTAATCAGATTAATTCCTTCTACTATAAGAATATAGTTTCTGTCACCAAATTCACTCACAATATCACTTTTCAATATTATGTTTTTTTTCCATTTGGGTTGAAGAATGTCTCTGTAAAATGTAACGCGGGTGCAGTGATTCTGGTCTTTTTTTGTCTCAGCAATGCCTTATTTCCTTATTACATTTCATTTTCAACCAGCAGGTTTTTAGCAGATAGTCATCCATTAAGTCTTGCAAAATGAAAATGCATGTCATTTCAACCACTGAATAAAAGCAAACAAAATTGTGTTATATTTCGCATCAATGCAATTTTCTTACCCTGAAACTGCAGTCTGGCAGCCATGAAAGGAAATCTATGGCTGTAAATATTTTAACACTCAATTTAATGGAAAATTCATTTGAAAGATAAATATTAAATATTTATTGTACCAAGTGCCTTCTGGCTCATGCATAAAACACCTTTCAGATTCAGTGGGACATTGAAGTGTGTGTGGCGTGTGGAGTGTGAGACTGCAGCCAACCTTTTTTAGAAATGGCCAAACTCTTTTATTTATGCAGGGAAAACATTTATTTTACCTCAAAAACAAGGAAAGACTCCACCCTTTCTCTTCCTCTGCGCCAAGATTGTAGCTGCCTGTTGCATAATTGTTCTCCTGCATTTGACCTCAAAGCTGCTTCTTAGAGAAGGAAAGGGAATGTTATTTTACAGCTGATCAATGCATCATTGATGTCCAGGATTTGACCTCAAGTTCTTCATGCAAATAATAAATGTACACCATGCAGTAGAGTATTTATATGGAGACACACTTGCCAACACACACAAGTGGGTGTTTTTATTTTGGGATGTTTGCTTTCCCTGTGATTATTTGACATGCTGCCCCAGAATTTGACATACTTTCTTTTGCAATATCTGTTTACCTGTGATGCCAGGCAGCTCTGAGGGCTCACTGGACAGTCTGTGTGACTTGTGTGACGGTCTTCATGGCACCTTAGCAGAAGCAGACATGCTCGGCCGACGCTGTAAGAGGAGGTCAGGGATACTTCGAACACTGTTCCGCCTCATTGACCTCAACTCTGCCCAGCTTAACCTGCACATTGCCAAGCTCTGCCTCGCTGTGAGTCGTGTGTGTGTCTGTGCGGGTGTGTGGATGTCAGCATGTCTGCCACTGAGTTATTATGACAAGGGCATCCAGGGCACCTGGGCATTTGACAGTAATACAAAAGTTGTTTGCATTTTTCTCTCCAGCTGTGTGTCAGTGGAAACAACCTGCTTAACATCTGTAAGCTCATCTTCCAAATCAGCCGCAGTGAAAGCAACGACATCCTCTTTCAGAACAACTCTATCCTAGGTGAACACTATTCTATTCTATACTAAGTCACAATGATCTAGATTTTCTATTCTGTACCAAGTCCTAAATTCTAAAATATATGTGAGTAAAGAATAAGTGTTTTTCAATATGTGTGTCAATATGTCACTATAAGGGGAAACAATGTTAAATATTCTTCATTATGTGTTTGTTGTCTCATGTAGATTTTCCCACTATTGGACAAAAATGTTAAATGTTTATGTCTGGTGTATGAACTGCTCCATGGGCGTAATGTTCTCAGCTGGCCTAGAGTGATTTTTAATCTGTCTGGAACAACTCAGTTTGCACAGTTTTGATGCTAACGCTAAATTTTTCTTGTGTCTAGGCTCTGTTCTGGATGTTTTAACCAACGAGGATGTATCTTCATCTGGGGAAGCTCTACTGTACTGTGTTGGGACTTTGAAATTTCTCTCAGGAAACAGTGCACTCCTCAGACTTCTGCTGGACAAGAACTGTGTTGGTGTGGCTCAGAAACTAATTCAGAGGCTCTGCACAGCAGAGGACACCAACTTCACTATAGCAGGGCACATCCTTGTTCAGGTGTGTTAGACTTAACACTGCGGGAAACATTTTGAATTTTTTAAAATGCTTTGAAGAAATCCTTATATATTTGATGTACACCAATCATTTTAGACAAATAGCTTTTGTATCATAACTCAGGTGGAAACCTGAAGCATCCACTCCTGCTTACAAAACAATACACATAAATTCACAACAGTTTTGCTATGTGAGTTAAAAAGTTGTACTAAATCAACATAAAGGAACACATTGGTAAATATTCTTCTATGTGTTTGTTGGCTGATATAACCTGACATAATATAAGCTGCTCCCAGAGCAGAATGTTCTCTGCTCAGTCTAAAACATACCCTGCTTCACTCTTCTGAAAATGATTGCTGCTAACCACATAGGTTGGCCGTAGTAAACATCTTGAGCCACCGCTTCGTTTGACTTCCAACACAACTTATTATGCTGTTAGAGGAGGGAAATCAGTAGACGATGACTTTCCAGAACTTTCAATGCTGCCATGTGTTGGAAATTACTGTTTCCTTCTTGTGATAGAATGATTTATGTCCTTTCAGAATAGTTTCCGGTTGCTCTGCTGTATGGCGTCCTGTACAGGCCAGCAGTCAGCCGTAATGAGCATATGTGTGCAAGCCGTAATGGCACTGACACGCAATACTGGCCTAAATATAAAATCCCTAATTAAGCTTAGCGTTTGTTCATGCAGGACACAGAAGTCATACGCCCACTGATTGAATTGTCATTCCTAACAAACACACACCAATCGCAGCAATTCTCACATCAAGGCGGTCTTTTAAATGTGACTCCCTCATCACTGATCCCTGCTACACTGACGCTACTTTACTCCACCACCCCAGCCTCCTCCTTCCTAGTTCAGAGTCCTAACATAACTGAAAGTTTAAAATGGTTTTCAGTGTCTTTCTTTTGGCTCACTTTTTTTTTTACCCAGGGGGGTTTCTGCATGGTGCTCCCTATTTCAGCCTAGCATACTGCATGGCTGATCCAGAGAGCATTATGAAGAGCAGAGCCATCAGCGTCAAGCATAACTGTATTTCCAATTGTTGCTATAAATGGTTGAATCTATGACGAGAGTGTTCCTGACTGAAGAAACAGTAGGAAAACTGTTATGGTTTTTTTCTTGCTAAACAATCTCTCTTTCTCTCGGTCTGACCTCTGGCCCCTGTAGCTGACAGCAACTTTGAGGAACCTTGCAGATCACCCAGATTCCCGCCCACTCTTCATCTCCTTCTCTGTGCTGTCAGAACTCTGTCTGGTGCTTCGTCATCACTGCAAAGACCTGGACATCTGCACCAACATTTCCAGAATATATAGGTATCACACACGCACTTCCATGAGAATAATTTCTTCCTTCCAAAGGAATATTCAAGGTAGTGACACAGCTGATTTCGGTTTTATCAGTTGCTGTATTGAGTAGTTCTAAGCCTTATCAGTATAAAGTTTTGAATGCACAAATGAGTTCAAATGTGAAGGCCTACATGGAAGAAAGATTCAGTGTAAAACCAGACACAGGGCTTGGGGCACCAAAGTCACCGGAGTCTGGAATGTTCTTGGCGACCCTACTCTGACAGCAGACCACGTACTACAGGCTCAATAACATCTGATCGCAATACCTCCACCAAACAGAGTGCAATGACTCGAAGGATGCTCTGAGGCCCTATCTTTAGTTTTTTGCTCCAGGTCTCTCATCAGCACAAAATAAAACATTTAGTGTTTTTCTAATACATCCCAAAAAGAATGAAAGCATGAAAAGGTAGATCGCAGCCCGAGCTGCTTATTTATTAGTAGTGTGATTTAATATCTCCATATTTAGTCAGCATAGCAGAGCAGTCAGTGAGTGGACTAGTCGGTGTCAGTGGTATTTGTTGTCCTCTCTCTCCCTCAGTAAACTCTCCTCTTACTCGGAGTGCCGCCTCGCTCTGGCCCAGACCCCCGACTGCTACCAACTATTTTTAGAACTGCTGAGCAAACATCACCAAAAACAGGTGAGTCCACAAGTCTTGTGTGTGTGTGTATGTGTGTGTGTGCGTGTGTGCGTGTGTGCGTGTGTGTGTGTGCGTGCTCACGCACGCACGCACTTGAGTCTGTGTGTATTAGAAAGAAGGGAAGACAAGCTTTTCAAGTGTTCATGATGTAATCCTCGCAGCATGTTTACCCTCATAGCAAGTTGTTTATGTAACTCAAGTCCAAGCACATTTGCGGGACATTGTGTCCATCTGTACATAGCGTTCGTCTCTCTTTCTCGTGTGTGTTTGGACATTTAATCATCCCAGGAGGGGCTAAGTGAATCAAGGAAAGGGGCAGAGGTAGGGAGGGAAGGAAAAAGAAGTAATGATGTGAGCTTGAGTAGATACTACAGTAGAGGGGATACAGAGGTGAAAGGGAGCGATAGACAAGAAGAGTAGGAGGAAAAGAAAAGGGTGGTACTTTGGCAATCAGACATGATTGACATGTGTTCTAAATCTCACTGGGAATAAACACACCCACACCTACAAATACAAAGAGACACACACTGGACAGTAAAACATGTAATGAGCTCCTGGTGCTAGGACGGCCCGTCCTGTCCACATACCAATGTCACTGCACGTTTCTATGAGAAAATAGCATGTTCTTAGCACATGGTATTTACTAAGTAGAGTTGGGATACAAGGGTGACGCGCTGGGTGTCATTTCTCACCTTTTTTTTCTGTAAGAGTGTGATAACTCATTAAAAACAGGGCGTAGTTACACTCAAACATGTCTCAGTTATGATCTCTCCAGGGGAAATGAATGACACCAACAATATTCTACTTGACAGGACAGGTTCACTGACTGTGCTGCAGGTGAAGTAGCTCTTGATCTTCAAACTGTAAATAAAATTTCATAGGATCTGATGTTGACTGTTTTAAATTTTCTCGTCAGAAACAATATCTTTCTCTTTAGGGAGATCTTTAATTTTATTCAAATATACTCTAAATATTCTATTCAATTTGATTTTCAATTAATTTCTTTTTTTATAGCGTCAAATTACAACAACAGTTATCTCATTGCGCTTTTCATAAAAGAGCAGGTCTAGACCGTACTCTGTGATCTTTGGATTTTGGTCTGTTGATCAGACAAAACAAGACATTTGTCTTCAGCTGTGGGAAATTGTACTGGGCATTATTTGCTATTTTCTGAAGTCTTACAGATGAACTAATATATTGATTAATTTAAGAAAATAATTGGCAGATTAATATATAGTTTCCTTCCTAAAATATACATTCATGTGATAAATATGAATAAAGGAACTACAACAAACATGCTCAAAATACATGTCCTATACTATCTGCATACTGCATTTACAAGAGAAAAAGTGGATCAGTTCATGTTTGAAGCCATTAAGAACCTTTTTCCAACACATTTTTGCCTTTCAGACACATTTTTAATAGAGTAAAACACGTGAATCGATTACTACAGTGCTCTCCTCCGCTCTCCCACAGGACCTTGTTGTGCGCCTTCTTTTCACCCTCGGGAACCTCACAGCCAAAAGCGAAGAGGCTCGGCAGCAGCTCTTTCAGTGCGAGGCCTGCATGGACACACTCCTACAGCTGTACGACACCTACCAGCGCAGAGACAACTCACCACACACACCCCCACAGAAAGGCCCGCTTTCCCCCAGCGAGCCTCAGGCCCCTCCAGGGAGTGTGCAGGTGGATGAGGACGTGCTGGTGAAGCTGGTCAGGGTGCTGGCGAATATGTGCATACACCCGGCTGTAGGTCCAGCTCTGGCAAACAACACAATCTGCATTCAGCTGCTGATGGAGACAATTGGTGAGCAGAAGGAACTCACTCTGCGTTTAACAAGATCACTTAAGTCAAAACATCTATAAAATACAGTCAGTAGAAGATTTACAGTAGCGTTTCTAGATTTGTCCTTTTCGCCCATGTTGTATCTCCATCATACAAAGGGAGCATTGTTTGAAAATCTGGAGTTCTGGTAAGTTTAAAAATAGCTGTTTTGTACATTGCAAGTACAGTATCTGCTAAGCACCCCAACCACTTCCCTTGTGCTGGGAACAAGACATGACTTTGGTCGAAAACACTCCTTGTTTGTCTGTTCATTCCTCGCTCGCTTTCCTTTCTGTACTTTCTGTTCAAGACGCAGCACATCCTCTTTTGGTTTACCTGTTGTTTTTTTAAGTCTGACAGAGCAAAGCGCTTCACTGCATGAGCAGGATGTTCTGTCACGTCTCACGGCCCACTTGGTTTGTGTGTGTGAAATTCTCCCAAGTGGTTAGATGGTTTCAGGACCGGTTGAACTGATGCACAGATGGGTGTGAAACTCTCGATTTCTCTGCTGCCTGCCTCCTACACACTTGAAATAAAATAATGAAAAGGGAAATAAACACAGCAAAGGTCGAAATAGTGAAAACATGTCAAATTTCTAAATACAAAAGGGTGTGTGATTGATGCCAGAGAGTTAGATGGTAAGTAAATTAAGTAACTGAAGACAGAATCAAAAAATGAGCAAATGAAGAGAATATGGGGAGTTGGTGTGACAGCTGGAAACGGAAAACAAATCTAAGTAGATGATGAAAGAGGGGCACAACAAAGCAGCATTTCCAGTCAGAAACAGAAACACAATTCAGTGTGACACCGCCGCCAGTTGACACCAACCGCAATATCCGCGATTTATGACCGAGCACACGGCATCTGCTGCTATATCAGGAGCAGACTCTGTTTCCAAGCCACTCGCGGTGTCATGGCTGGTTGCATTGGGTCACATTGACCTTTGTATGCCAGCTAATGATCAAACCAACTATATCAAGCTGAAACCACAGACAACAGCTACTTTTATGATAATATCACATTAGTGTGGCCGAGCTGCAATATGCAAAAAGAGTGTTGACTGTATTTCTGCATTTATTTATAATATTTAAATTGTTCTTTAATTGTTCTATTTATCTGTAAATTACTACCTAACTAGTAATCTATTCACATTTGCATTGCACTTGGAAATTTGAGGGGGAAAAAAATCTACCTTTACTTTATATTCTCAACATAAAAGGCAACAAAGCTTTCACCTGAATATACTTTGGTTAGTCATTAAAAAGGAAAGATCTGTTAGTTTTGAGTTCTTGGTGAATGCATTTGTTCTTTACAAGGCAATGAAAATTTCCAATTATAATTTCTTACATTATGTTGAGACTAGTGGACAGTAATATGTCAGGAGCATGAAAGCCTGTTCCTGGTAACAGTGCAATGTGGATGCTCCCTTTGTTGGTGGGTTGCATTCTATAATGGAGGGTTTTTTAAAGAAAAATCCGAAACATCTACAAGATCTGTATTAGAAATTGTGTTAATTCAAGGCTACTCTTTTTTTCTTTTTGTGTGTGTGTGTGTGTGTGTGTGTGTGTGTGTGTGTGTGT
>NC_045750.1:10503580-10511634 GCF_008692095.1 Etheostoma spectabile
GTGTGTGTGTGTGTGTGTGTGTGTGTGTGTGTGTGTGTGTGAGAGACAGAGCTGAGGTCTGTGCAGGAAAGCGATGAACTATTGGTGAATGTGGCTGCCACCATCAACAACCTGTCTTTTTACCAGGAGGAAAGCTCTGCACTCAGACGCAGTCAGCTCACCATTGCAAAGTGTAAGACTGAAAGACTGACAGATCTCAATGTAGAAATATAATACAAACAAAGAGAGTGGAACTATTTGTGTATTTTGCTGAGTTTTTCCCCATATTGTCCTGCTTTCCTGAATTTCCCTTCTACTTTTACTCGCTTTTTCTTGGCTCACTCTTTCATTTTTACTTCAGTGATGTTGAAGTTGGTGCTCAGCCCAAGTAGGGACGCCATGCTTGAAGCCACCCGTGTATATGGAAATTTGTCACAGTTCAAGGATGTGCGGGACTTTATTATGCAAAACAAAGGTATGTGATGGACACAAACACCAACAGATACGCACAAAACACTCCAACATGAGATTATACGTATTTTCTATTTTGTTTAGGCCTCATAGTATTCATTGACTTTTGCAGAATAGTTAGCCGAAGTAAGCAAATGATTGTCTTTAAAGCCAATACGCAGAAATAAATAAATAAAAAGGCTTGTGTAAATATGCATAAATTGAATCTTCCTTTCACAGAACTTTACAGAATTCTTAGTACCTTGACACAGAATTGCAAGTACAGTAAGCATCTCTGCATTCTGTTGTGTCATGTTTAGGCTGGACTTATATCTGTAAGGCCATCTACAGTCAGCATAAACATGCCAGCTGAATCTGGTGATAGCAGCCGTCTTATCTTTGACCTGCTTTGTCTTCGTGCACTCCCACACATCATCATCTTTCTCCTCTCCCTCGTCCTCAGTGC
Source organism: Etheostoma spectabile (assembly GCF_008692095.1). NCBI lineage: Eukaryota > Metazoa > Chordata > Actinopteri > Perciformes > Percidae > Etheostoma > Etheostoma spectabile. The sequence continues at coordinate 10,504,476 of NC_045750.1, forward strand.
ACCAGTTTGTAGTGACGCTGCTCGACTCAAAAAGCACTGAGATGTGTTTTTCAGCCTGCGGGGTCCTCACCAACCTGGCTCTGGACCCTGCCAACAGGGACAGTCTCTCAGTGGAGGGGGCTGCTGCCAAGTAAGGACTAAGGACTTAGGGATTACCGTATGTGTGTGAATGTGTATACAGCATATGTTCATATTCATATTTTATTTGACAGGCAGTTCAGACTTTTCACTAAATATAGTAAAGCTGATGAAAACAAAGCAGATCTACTGTGCTTCCATAAACGAAATTAAATCAAAATATGATGATGACTTAAATAAGACAATATAGTTAAGAGCATCTTGGGTCTTATAACCAGCAACATATGACAATAAAAAATCAATACATAGCCGATACAACCGGTGACAGTTTCATCTCAGCTAAAAGACTGGAAACCAGAGGAAACAGCTAACCTGGCTCTGTGGAAAGGTTTCATTTTGACAAACATAAGCACAACAACTCCACTGACATGAACTAGGTGCTACTAATCATTTCATACTTAATGTTATTTATTTAGAGTAGGTATACAAGTAAGTATAACTACAAATAAAGTTATAATTTCTGATTTGTCAAATTTAGATTTGTACATTTTTAACACATGGCATCTTAAAGTGAAACAAATTCTGTGAAATGATCTTCTAGTGCAAGCTTCTCACACATTGTTTGAACATTTGAGTTCTTACTTCCCCTTTACACACACACACACACACACACACACACACACACACACACACACACTAGTCCGTTTCAGATGTTGTCCAATGAAGTGGAGCTAATGTCCACAAACCTGCCGGTCATGTGAATCCCTCTCCCTCAAGTCACGGTGTGTGTGTGTGTGTGTGTGTGTGTGTGTGTGTGTGTGTGTTGTGTGTGTGTGTGTGTGTGTGTGTGTGTGTGGTGTGTGTGTGTGTGTGTGTGTGTGTGTGTGTGTGTGTTGTATGTAGCCAGGCTTGTGGACTGTCCCTGAAGACTTCGGACCTCGTGATTGGCAGCTGGCGGGCCAGGTTTGTCAGGCGTTGTGGAACATGATTGTTTGTGGTTCAGAGAAGCTGCTGCACACACAGGAGAGAGAGTCACTGCTGGAGATCCTCACTACATGCTTAGGTTGGTTCACAGTGTTATCATTACAAATCCTTACATAACAAGGGAGGGAGACACGCTGAAGAGAAAATGCTCTGGTTCACATCAGCACATCACACATATTCCCATTTTCACGAACATAATACCTCCATGGTCACATCTGAACACAAAACCTGTCACTGAAAAGTATTCAAAATAAGCCTGAAACCCCTAACTAGGTTCTCTCATCTTCTGTCCACTCTTTTCAATGTGTTCCCTAGATGAACAGGAGGCTCTGAAGTGGATAGAAAATGAAGATATGAGGGATTTCCACAGGGCATGCTGGGAGTTAGAGTTCATACCTGTAGCTCAAAAACTGATAAAGACGCTCCGGCCTCTGGACCTAACAGCCTGACAAAGTTTGAGTTGCATGTTGTCATAGAAATCTTAGTATTGTTTTAAACTTTTCAATACACATTCTAACTATTATACACTTACTTTCAGTGGGTTAAAAACACCTTTAAAAATGTCTCAAACCACAATTCAGTTTTCCACTGTCCATCTATAATATGCTTCAAGCTGACTGTTAATGTCATTGTTTAATGAAACTACAAACCTTTTAGGCCAACAGGTTGTCAGCGTGTCATATTGAAAACCACAGATTTTGAGTGGTTGATGAAATATTATGAAAGAGATGAGTAGCAGGGTGAATCTGTTTAAATGTGTGTGGATGTTATAATTACCAGATTGTTTTTATCAATTCTGTATACTTTATACACAAGGTCTTCATTTTATTTATTTTCTTAACCTTTTCAATCCCAAGACAATTTCTTAATTTTCATTTAAAAAATGTGTAGCCTTTTTTCACTTTCATTTTCATAAAGCAGACGCCTTGATTTTCTGGGTATCTTCACAAGTACAGGGATAATTTAATTCAAGCTCTTTGCACATTTCCAGACTTGCACAGTTTTGTAGCTCACTGTGTTGTAAAGGTTCTTTTATGATAATGTAGTCCTGATGGATAACTGACTTGGAATTTACCACATAAGTAAATCTTTTATTTTCTGTGGATTGTGTGACATTGTAACTTGTACATAATAAAGCACAAGAAAGTGGAAAAACATGTTTGCTTCTCAAAGCCTTTATTATTACACAGATATGGGGCCAGGCAGTGCTTGCCAGTTACACCAAATAGCCTAAAGTACAGTATTTCAAAATCACATCGTTATTACATCAAAACAAATCAGAAACGGCACTTAATGCAAAAATCCCCGTTTTCACAAAATAGGAACCTTAAAACAACCACAAGACAAGCCAATGTTAAAAAATAAAAAACAAATAGAACTCTACACCATTCATTAGCCAGAGATACTAACAAGCATTGTTCTCTACATTTAATTTGTCAGATTGATATGAAAGACAGTTGGCTGGCTGATATCAAGGCTGCTCAATGTTTCCTATTCCATATATTGTCTGGGAAAGCCACCGAAATGTGAAGGCAGTTTAGTCAGTGGGCATAATACTGATTTTGTCCTGGTATTTGTGAATTGACAGACAGGCCTTGATGGGAAACACCCTGAACTTCGGACAGCCTCAATGGGAGAGTGAAGGATCTTTCCCAGTTAGGTGGGACTAGAGGTAAACACGAAAGAGAGGTAAGGTTTGCTACATGGAATTCCCCCTTTTCTTGATCTTATGTTGGTCAGGAGCAAAAGAGAAACTTTGTCCTTGACCACACCACAAGAACAGGGACCATTACCCGGTTCCCAGGGAGTCATACAGTTCTCCAGCTTGTACAGTAAAATGACATTCACATGAAAGTCCCTGGATTGTACTGATTACAAACTGAGTTCAGTTTACTGTTGATGAGTCAGCTTTATTAGCAAAGAGTTGAGTGTACTTTGAACATAAGCTGATAGAATTAACCCCATGAGTCATCTTACCATGGGCTATTTCATTTCCTATACTTCCCGCACAGTGGAAGTGAGCTGATATTGACACTGACTGTGCTATGTTCGATTCCTAAATTGCGTAGGCCTCTCCACATCGAATATGTCTTTGATGAAGCATTGAAATCAGATTTGTTTAGGAGAAAACTACAAATGATACACAATTCAATTTCATAGTTTATTTCTTTTCATATTTTCATATAAAAAAAGTGTCAGTAACTGACGTCAGTCAGAAGTTTGAAAAAAAAAGCTCAACTTCCTCTCAAAACACTTCCAAATGTACCATTCCTTTATCAACATCGCCTCTCCCCCTCATCACTCATTCATCTGTCTGAATCTCTCAATCCACCCTCAGAAGAATGCAGTAAGTTACTGGTTTTAGTAAACAAAAAACAAAACAGCAGAAGTTTCTCACCTCTGTTCAAAATGTATAACAAAAAATAAAATAAAAAATAAAGCTGCTTTTGCACTGGTTAGACTTCCCCAGCAGGAAAATAAGCACAGCTAAAACCTTATGCATTCAACAGCTAATCGACCACAGTCGGCCATGTGTGAGCCCACCGGCTTCCCGAGCAGTGGGAACAGCCCGGAAAGAGTCTCTGCTCACCAAAGAGCACTTATATATGTTTTATTGAGAACAACAGAAGAGGTATTCATTTACTGGTAAATTCACAATCCAAAGCTTCGAAAGTGTGTTAGGATGACCAGGCAGCTGAGATTAGCGGAAGACAGATAAGGTGTGGTTAGGGGAACCGGAAGCAAATCCCTCCTGGAAAACCTGGTTTATAACTTTCTTTATGATTAGCTTTTTTTTTTTTTTCATTACCAGAAAAAAAAAGACAACAAAAAACAAATGATACAGTTACTCACAATAACAGAGCTACAGCAGAAGCAAGAAGTCTTTCCTTCAAAGTGCCTCGCTTTTTTTTTTTTTTTTTTTTGACACATGAAATTCAAAGACAACTTTTTTTTTCTCTGTCAACACCACACACACACAGTCATCAGACACCGAACTCATCCACACATGTACAGTCAAACTCAAAAAGGGCTCAGACAGTGTTCTTTGAGTTTCTTTCCAAACCACTCTGGTTTTCACACACTCCTTGGATTAGCTTACATTGACATTTGAGATTTTGAGATTGGGGTAGAGGACAAGGGGGGTGGGGTAATGCAGTGGATTTCTAATGGATAGGGCCTTAGGGGGTATAATGGGGTTGAGGGGTGATTTGGGGATCAATATGATCCCGTTGAATACACATGGGAGCAGCAGCATCAGCACGTATGCACACTGTGCTGGATAGTTCAGGCACACCTTTAAAAAAAAAAAAAAAAAAAAAGTATATATATATATACGCCCAAAGTTAATGCTCTCCAGTTACCACTTACGGCAACCACATTGATAACAACATCCACGTCCCTTAATACAAAATGAAATAAAAAGACATTAAAGAGACTAAACAAATACAACAGTGACAAGAGAATCAAAGTGCAGACTGGTTCTGGCTGCACAGCTTTCTGGGGATTTTTTGTGGGTCTTCACCAGGAGACAGACGAGAATGGCAACAAAAGGGGTTCCATGCTGGAATACTGAAACATCGTCTTGGATGCCTCAGGTGTCAGTGGCCAGGCCCAGCACAAACTCCCCAGCAGAGCAGGAGTTTGCTCCAGACTGCCCTCTCTTGGTCAGTTTTGGCACTGCAGGCAAAAGAACTGAATTTATGTATCCACTTGTAGTTTGAGATGATTGACAGTTGTTTTTTTTTTTTTTCTTCTTCTTCCTTGCTTTCATTTGTTCTGATCCTCTTCTCAGCATCCATCCAATAAGCACCGTCACAACCCAGGGCTTGTCTCGTCCACATTTTTGTTGAATTCCCCCTTTTTAATTTTTTTTTCTTTTTTCTTGAAGTGTCCCATAATGAGCAATGACAGACAGTAAAAAGACAACCATAAAAACACCAAAAGCACTTCATGTCATGTAGCGCGTAATCGCTCTCAGAGCGTATAACAGTTCTGCTTGCATTCGAGCTTCCATAAGAAGCAGATTAACGTGGACCTGCAAGAGAAAAGAGACAGTTATTAAATGTAAATTTACATTAATCAACCAATTAAAATAGCTGCTATAGATGAGGCCAGGGGGGGCGGGGGGGGGGATCAGGATCTTACCTTCTCGGAGTGCTGAAACTGCCTCCAGAAGCTCTCATACATTCGTTTGGTGGTCTTCTCAGGACTACACACCATAGTCTTAATATAGATCTTAAAGCTACGGTCCAGAAGCTGATTTATCTCCCCGTAATCATAGTCATCATACCTGAGGAACACAGAGGAACAGCGTTGGCAACAGTGCTGCAAACGTTACAAAACAAAGGTTGCATCATAAACGTTTTCTAAGCTGGCGACTGACCTGATGCCAAACATGCAGTGGATGTAGTTCCAGATGGCCCTGCGCAGCATACTGGTGTCTACATCCTTGTGTGTTGCCATGGTGTTGTAGGTCAGATTGTAGGCCATCTGGAACTTCTCGTCCAGCATCTGACCAACATCAGGGTACAGTCTGTTGACCAGAGAGAAACCGTGATCTTCCCAGCTGTAGTCCTGGAGCAAAGAGAAATTAGAAGTAAATAACAGTCATATGGACCATTTTTTTAGTATACTGTCCTCCATTTACAGACTGTATTTGATCTCTACCTGCACTCTGAATGTGGGCACATGCTCCCCCCTTCTGGAGAAGTCCTTGTACCCATAGCTGGGGTCCTCAAAGTGTCGGGAGATGTCTCTGGAGGGGACAGACTCCTCGTCCTCCGCTGTAACCACCAACATGCTCTCCGTCTTCTCCCTCTCGAAGCGAGTTGCCATCTCCTCCTGGCTAGCCTCCTCGTCGTCGCGGCACTCCTGCAGCTGCTTCATGCGTTCCATCAGCACCTCCACCTCACCGCATATCTCCTTCGGAAACAAAGAGCAAGAGAGCCCGCCTCCGGTTAGGAAGGAGTCCTCCAAGAAGCATCTCCGCACCAGGATGTACAGTGGAGGGATTCCACCCGCTGCCTTGACTGAAGTTTCCCACACTAGTAAAACCTGAAACACGCTGTAGCTCACTGAACAAACACCATCCTTGACCACTCACCTGGTTGCCAAGCGGATCGTCGTGGTGATTAGCATGTCCGTTGCCATTAGCAATGTCACAGACGCAGAATTGGCTGACGGAGGGGGGTCTGAAAGTGTGTCCGCCGTCGCAGTGGATCTCGGGCGTGATGCCGCAGCCGAAGGTGAACGAGGCGAGGGAGTGGTAGTGTGTGAGGAGGACCACGGCGTGGATTAGCTCTGCGAGGGACCAGCTGTGCTCCTCTGCCTTCAGAAGGCACTGGGAAAAATAAAGTGAGTCTTGGTAACTGGAGCCAAATAATGACTTCAATCTCCCTGACCTTTTCGGAAGAGGGAAAGAATGTTTTCACCCTTCCTAACAAATTTACTGTCGTCCCGTCCCCCCCCCCGTCCCCTACACCCCTACTGCGATGACTCCCAAATCCTTCCAAGTTATACCATTGCAGCTATACTCCAGCCTACACCCATGATCTCAGCCTGTTACGCAAGACTTTTCACGTCAAGACCGTGCCCGTCCTCTCACCTCGATGTGTTCCTTGGTGAGAAGCCAAGGTCGGTGGGCCAGGATTTTGTTGAGCTCCCCGAGCTGCTGCAACTTCTGCGGCGCTTCATCCAGGCCGTTCAGCCACTTGGGATCACCCCCGACCTGGAGGAAGTCGTTCACGTGGAGGTTGACTAAGTAGGAACACTGGTGTCTAGCTGCCGCCTGCAGGATCAGAGAGGAGATTGACCACAACAAAGTTAACAGCTTGACACTAAGTTACATGAGGCGTGGACTAGATAGCAGAAGATCAACGTGACTGTACCATGATGCCGATGTAGTGTCGGTAGTGCAAAGACAGAGGTCCATCCATCTGCAGCAGGTAGTGCTGCGTCCGGAGAAAACTCCCCAGGTACTGCGGGTGGAAGCCCATCACCAGAGAAATGTTGTCAAGGCGACCGAGGGCTGCAAACGCATCCTCAAATATCGACTGTGTCCTGGCGTCCACTTTACTGATTTGAAGAATCTGGAAAA
>NC_045750.1:10511644-10513022 GCF_008692095.1 Etheostoma spectabile
AAAAAAAGTCATAAGTTTCCTAAATCTGTTCATTTTTGCAAGTGAGTTAAAAGTCTCTGGAGAAATCTCTGGTGGTCTTGTTACCTCTTTTTCAGGGATAAATCTGCTTGGTCCGTTTCCTAAGGGTCTTGGGATTCTTACTCCCAAGTCCTGCACGACAACAAGAGAAAAACAAACAAACATGCACTTTAAATACCACAGGAAAGCAGGAAGCTCCACGCAAAGTTTGTCTGCGATCATCACTTCTTATTTTCTACTGTCACGCTATTCCTTCACCAGTGGGAGAAATCCGATTGGCTTCGTTAGTCTGACACCAGCAGACGCGTCCCTTCCTCTTCTTATTCACGGAGAAAGTGACAATAGAAATGCGATGTAAGGTTTACTCCATTGTGGAAGCAACATGCAACTCATAGCAGTCACGATAAAACTGAAAAGCAGGATTAAAGTCGGACGTTTCATAATTAATGACAAATCCAAACACACACACACTTTGCCTTCATGCAAAATTAAAACCCGATAGCAACCTTTGCATAGCCTCTATTATGTCCTGTAACTTTCCGCTGCTTGTCGAGACATGTCTAGCGGACACCGTCCCGTGGCGCACAGTGAAGATAAAAGTGGATGAATGAATGAAATGTAACCTATACACTATTCAGTAACGACACGGGATTAAAAAAACATGTATTTAAACGTGTCATCAATGTGTCTACATATTTGACATTTACATCAACGACGAAAATAGACTCGGAAACACATTTCTTGACCAATGACCACACACACTCTTCTTCCTCGTAAACAACCCTGCACAAAAGACTGCACTGCAGCTTGTTTGTTCAAAGGAATAACGTCGCCTAAAACATCAATAATGAAACACACTTCTCTAAATCCCAAAGTCAGGTTGCAGCTTCAAAAGCCGTGCGTTATGAAATAGTGTTATGTTTTGCTGAAGCTCTTTTCTTCTCCTTACCTTTTTGCTTAGCCGTTCACAATGGGTACATATCTTTAACTGGTCTGTCACTGCAAAATAATTATTTTCCACGTTTTCTGCCGGGGCGACCGCGTGCCTCATCGCGTGTCCTCGCTGCACTTTGGATTATTTGAAGGGAATAAAAAAAGGTTTTGAAAAGTCTTCTGAATGGCTGTTTCCTTCTCTCTTTGTTCCTGAGGCACTGGGTGAAGTGCTCGGCAGTCAGCTGTTGCAGACCTACAGCAGAATACCGTCCTCTCCAGCTCACACATTTGGTAAATAAGTCGAGGCGGGGGTGATTGACTCGCTCAGCGGCCAATCAGGCGGCGAAAACAGCCTCCCAGCCGCCAATGGCGGCGGGGGGAGCACCTGGGGGCGGTGCTAAGCGTGAGGAGAAAGAGGGGGGGGGGG
>NC_045750.1:10513042-10521459 GCF_008692095.1 Etheostoma spectabile
CCCCCCCCCCCCCCCCTCTAAGAACATCAACACTTCTTTCTCCGTCTTTTGTTCCCTGCTGCCATGATCATGATTGAATTTACTGTAATGCATTGCAAGCTGTATGCTAAATGATGGCAGCAATCAATTCAAGGTGATTGCTTTCTTGAGTTCCCCCTCCAATCACTATCCATTCTTTAATCAATTATTATGGTATGGAGAAACTAGAACTAGTTTTCGTAAAATTGTCATATCTCGCTGGAAAAAGGCATGTTTAGCATCTGTGTAATCTGCATTCAATGAAAATAACAACAACAACAACAACAACCACCCAAATCCAGCTCTAGCATGCAGCAGCAAGTTCCCCTATTGACTTCTTGCAGGACTGGGGGGGGGGGGGTTATGTGCTTGTTGAACAGAAGAAGGTAAACGTCTGCTGTTCAGTGAGCAGCATCAGGACACAGCGAGATGAAAAGGCAACAGCCCCTCAGTTAGCGGAGGAAGCAGATTCCGAGTCAAGCCGTTCTTACGGCTTTGTTTATCCTAGCTTGGCAATAACATGTTCATTGAAATGGTGCATAATTGGTATATCACGGTGGTTAGAAAGTCAATAATTATTTAGAGTGATTTCAGATGAGATGGACTGAAAACAACACTGTGTACCGCACATGTTCTATTACAGTATAAAAGCCTCCTTATACCACACAGACAGGTCTGTTGTCAATAACTTCTACCAGAAGTGGTATACTTGTCTGTGAAATTCCTGGTAAACAACAGATAAACATTTGTAATTTTCAAGTAACAGCACATGTGAGTCAAGTGTTTTTTCCTCTGTGGATTGCCAGCAACCACATTACAAAAGCATCCCCATATTGGCCAGAGTGTGCACACGCATGCACATCTGTGCGTCACATTTCTGTATGAGATTTCAAAATAACATGTTAGCAAATAACATAAGCAAAACTAAAACGTATCTTTTTAAAGACATTTTATGGGAAGAAAACTCCACAATAGTTTCGATTGTTTGAAAAAGTACATTTTTTGAGATACTATGTGTCAGTTCATCCTTACCAACAACTTTGTCTATGTAAATGTCTGGATGAACTGTGAAGGGTACTCAAGATAAAAAAGAAGTTACATTCGGCAACAATGAGGGGATGGTGAGTGGAAGCCAAGTAAAAGGAAAATCTGCCCCTTTGCACTACAATCAAAAGCCTGCCCGGCAAGTTTGGCAACCGCCTGCAAGTCCCAGGACTGAGACAGCACAGTGTTCAGCAGGTTCATTTTGTGGATCAAGCCCACATCCCAACAGCCCCCCCCCCCCTGGTCTCTCTCCTGATGCCACAGGGTGGGGTGCAGGGCAGCGGTAAACATGTTCCCAGGGCTTGAGTCAGCACTCCCAGGGCTGCTGGGAGCCCCATGGCTCAGCAAAGCTACAGAAGAGGCTGGTCAGCGTTAGGGCTTACGACACACCAAACCTTTTCACATAAAAGCGCTTAGCCTCAGGGGCGGGGTCTGGCCTCGCGGACAGGGCCAAACACTATTGTCAGAGTGCACGCACGGACTACTCTGTAGGCTTTACTGTACTCACATCAGGAGTATCTCTGTGTGTGCAGTGATCCACGCGTATCTGCTCCTTCCTACATCAAAGCTGTGATTACACCTTCAGTTCACGGTCTTTGGTCCAAATGATAAAAAGTTGCATGTTTGTAGTTGGTAATTGGAGTTGAATTATGCAAAAGCAAACCAGAGCTTGTAAAGAAGTTACATGAAATATAGGAAGTTTTTGTAATGACAGACTGTAAACAACCATACCATATTTTACATGCTCTGAAGGATTCGGAAAGCTCCAGAAAAAGCTCATAAATTACCTTTTAGTGTTTTTGTCCAACTATACAAACAGTTGTAGTCTATATCCTTGACGTTCAACTTCCGGAATTGCTCTGTTGCCGACAGAAAATCCGCCCGATTTCACTCATTTAGGCCAGACATCCGGTGCCTTGGGCTACCTTTGTGTTGGAATTTTAAACTCTGGTGGATTTATGAGGACTATGGTTAACTGCTCCTCAGATCTCTGCAGCGTAAATCCATCTGTCCAATCTGAGTTTTCTGTTGCACGACTAAAACAACTTTTAAACGTGCACATGTTCCACCAAAACAAGTTCCTTTCAAGTCTATTCTGCAGCAGCGCCGCAGCTTTTCTCCAGTGCCTAGCACCGCCCATGACAATTAAGATTAGTTTAAAGAAATGCCAATAAACCAGAGCATAGTTTCCTCCAACCCCAGAATGCTAAGGCCAAGCGAGACTACAATCCCTGTATCTTTAGATAACTGTTTGATTTCAAGCTTTGACTTTATGTTTCTGTTGTTGACACAATTAAGGGACACATGACAAAATATTTGACTCCAGACTTCAATACATTATGCCTTGTTTATAAGACTTTGTGGTGTCTTCTGAAGCTGGTTCAGAACAGTGCGACATAAAAACCACACTGCAGGTGTCTCGCAGGAGCCTGAAGACCTACATATTTTATGTCACACAATATTGTTCTTAAATGGCTAAATAGCTGTAACTACGTGAGTAGCTGTTGTAGGGGATAAAGCAGTGACCATGACAGAGTGATTGTGTGTGTGGTGGGTGTTTGGAGTACAGGGGTTAGGACAACATTGGAAAAAGAAGTTATGATGGAGGTTAGTCTCAAATTTGTATTAACAGTGTGTCTATTTTCAGATCCGCTGGAGGAAAGGCCACATTTCCACTAGTCTTACACTAATATGAATTATAAAACATTCCCATTTTCAACCAATTCAAGCTTCTTTAAAGTGCAACAACAAAAGAAATAACACAATCTTCCCTTTACAAATTAAAAGCTGATTTAATAAGAAATAACCCAAAGTTCCCTAACTGTGTGACTCTTCTCTGCTCGTGCTACTCCAACGATACATTTTAGCATTCACCACTATCCCATAATTCCTTTTTGTGGCCATAGAGGCTGGTGTTCAGAAAGGTTACATATAGATTCCAGTGCCATAGAAACATAATGCCTACGTTGCACATGAGAGCATCAGCTTATACGCATTTTATGGAGGAAGCAGCGGAAGCTGATAGTTTTAGAAACAGTGTATGCGGCTGTATTTTGGTGAAAAAATTTCAGTTTATTGTGCTGCATGACATTTTGACTCTTATTGGAATTTATGAATCCATTTTGTCCATCTGTGTGCTTACTGAATGTGCAAAACTACAAACAACAACAGCCTTCAAGCCTAAAGAGTGAGAGCGTTTCACACATTTTAAACATAGTCTTGGTAAGTGTGAAATATATACCACAGAAAAGACAGACCCCATGTTCAATAAGTGACAATAAGGAATTTCAGGTTTAGTGAACTACACCAGTAAAAAGACAGTTAGTATTCTGGTATAATTTTTACAGAGATTTTAGGATCAGTGTAGAATGTTGTACAACTTTTTAAAGCAAAGCAGCCATTTCATCAAGATCCAACAATCTACGGTTAAGATTTAGTTAACTAAACTTTTTATAAGTAAGAAAGTAAGGCAGCTTCTTTCTCAAATGCTCACAAAAGCGGTTGTTTTTCATTTAATGAGTGTTGAGCAGAATTAACAACATGCTTAAAGCAATAAAGAGGATAATAAAAGTTAATAAGATTAAAAAAAACAAAGAGAGGAAGCCATGCCAGACGTAACCTCTGTACATGTGTCTCAGTGCTGCGGCTGCTGTGTTTTCTCATGCAGTTAAGACGCGAGGGAACCGCAAAAAACTGTGGGGATGTTCAACAAGTGGCAGGAGTCCACCAGACCAGTAAAAACCTAACCTATCAGAGCACAGAGGAGAGGAAGCAAAAAACTCTCGAACACTGACATAAGCCTAGCAACAGGCTTCCACCAATCCCAGGGCAGAACAACAGTTACAGGAACCAATCTTCTCTGCTCTCTCTCTCTGCCTCTCGTGTTTCGGTGAAAGAAAAAAAAGAAGAAAAAAAAAAAGAAAAAAGTTTTGTCAAGGTATGAAGTTCACTGAACAAACTACTCTGGTTTGTTTCATAGAAAGTTGTTTAGTTTACAGATAAAAAAAAACACACAAAAAAACTCCTAACTTGTCTCCTAACTCCTGTCTCCTAACTTCACAGCAAAGACAAAAACCACATGGTTCAACATGGCCCAGAGGCTCACAACAGCAGCTCTCATCAGTTGAAAACAACTAGAGACCTTTTTCTCCATGTAAACAGATACACTCTGAAACCTGCAGTGACTGTTTTTAACAGTAAAAGAAGCAAATCAATACATCTGAATACTACAGACCCATGGATAGTTTTAAACTTGTGCACAAAGAGTGAAAACTGCAGACTACAAGGTATCTCCCACCCCACTCTTCAAACACAGCTCTATGTTTGGCCTGTTCACCTATCACAGAGCATTTAACTGGAGGGTTAACCCTTACCTGTCCAGGAGCCTGCAGACTGCATCTCTCATGTCACAGAGCAGTAACCAGCTTTTAAAAATGGTGCTAAGTTGTCAAAACCGGCTGATTATAAGCTCATATGGTGACATTTTAACCTTCATTTTCATTTGATGTCAAGCCAAGGTTGAGTCAGTGTGGGAATAACTGGAGTTGAACAAGAGTTGCCTTTTGGCCCATTTTGAGCAACTCTTGGTCCCTTTTCCTCTCCTTTTTTCCCCAGTCGCCTCTTTTCTGATCTGTATGTTTTCTGGCAGGCTATCAGAGTGGAGCGGTCTCGCCAAGCGCCGGCTTTCCTGAGAGAAGAGGCGTGCCCCCCCCAGACCAGCAGGTCCTGGACCAGCGCACACCAACACTGGGAGGAAACAGCGTTCCTTGGATTCCATAAAACGCAAAAGGAACTGGAAACCTCAGGACGCACATGGAAAAAAAGAAAAGAAAAAAAGTACATATTGACGTATATGGGACAAAAGAAAACCTCGCTTTTTACACTGCCTGTGGTAAAATCTGAATATACACAAATCTTTAAGTAATCTATATGCACAGTGGGCTACAATACAGGAGAAAAGGCGAAGGCCTGCAACCCATGTGCACGTGAGGAAGAGTGAGTTCCCGGGGATGTTATTCTAATAGGGAGAGGGCAGCTGTCACAATACAACAGGCTTCAAGAGAAAAAGATCCCACAGAAAAACGGAAAATAAAAAAGCCTTCATCTGCTATCTTTAGAGTGAAATGACACAGCCACCACAAATCAATGAAAAACTCTCAGTTTTGCTTTGTCTGTATTCTTTTCTCTATATATTCTCTCCGTTTCTCTAATAACAACCCCAGCTGTCCTTTGACTCCCTCTCTTCATAAAGTTTCCTGACGGGAAACAGGAGATAACAGAGGTGCTGCCAAAAGACAGAACTCAGAGTCTTGCAAAGTATTGTAGCAAATGTTTTTAGATACTGAAAACATGCAGAGTAAAATCATAGGGAAAGCTACTATTATCCAAAAACATGGGACTAACAAAGCTGACCTTAAACCAGCATTGGGCCTCTTAGAGCCCCAAAGAAAACAGTTCCTCTGGTCAGACGCTGCTGTGTGCCTCCTGGCATGCACAGCTGTTTTTTTCTCTCTCTCTCTGACAAGACCTCAGCTCTGCTGACTGAGCAAAAAATGACTCATCTCACTGGGAAGCCGGCCAAAAAGTTGTTGATTATCACCCTGTAATTCTTATTGGGCACTGTAAACCCGGCACAAAAGAACCAAGCCTTCACCTGTCTCAGTGAGAATACAGAACTGAGGTGATTCATTCCCAAAAATACCAATAAACAAGTTCACAACAGCAGACTGTGCTCCAGCTAGTAATCAAAGGCAATAAAAACTTGATGCACCATTGAGTCTTAGTTTCAACATATGAAGAAAGCGAGTCAATGAACACTATTTATCAGTGGCGGTTTTTGACACGGGCGAACCAGGCAGACACTGTGTGGGGTACTGGCAAATCGGCGCCCCCTACAGCTGCAGGTGCTCTGCTTGCACCCCCTACTTTCACAATGAAATGGACGAGATGAGCTCAAATAAAACAAAAAAGCAAAAAGGCATGTTTTTGGCAGTGGCTGATGATAGTGGTGGTGGTGTCAGTGTCTTGCTCAAAGGGGGTCTCGCCCTGGGTTTAGTTCAATGTAGAACCGCCCCTGCTTTTTTTATTCAACAGAAGAAGAAGCTTTGACAGTCCTGAGAGCAGTGATCCAGTGTGAGCTATACCAGATTATACAGCAGACAAAAAAACATGATCAAGTGGGATGAAATACATCATGGAGGCTACAGAAAAGACTAAAAACTACTGCACTCGATTTGAGAATGCTGGTTTCGCTTTTCTTTTTACACTATGTGCTCAATCTGTAACCTTGGATGTATTTTGATTGAAAAGTTGAGAGTGGAGATGATCCTGCTGTACTTCAGGAGGAGAGGAAGTGATATGGCCTAATCGCTGCCATCAGAACCATTTTGGCCGTGTCCTGTTACTTCATTAATAGGCAATGAGTTCCCTTACTGAATGGCAGCACAAAATAGTCACGGCGACTGCCCCATTAATGTTTAATCGTTTATGAAATGTCTGTTTGATTAGGTGGAAACTTGATCACCTTGGTCGCTGCCCTCTTTGCCCATCACTGACTCAGCCTTTTCAATAATTTCAGAGATTATTTTAAGACTTTGAAGACATCGGACAATGGGGACAGAAGAAGAATGGCAGCGTGAAGGTGGGAATGCGAATATAAATTCACACACACAAGTAAAAAAAAAAAAATTGAATTAATTTAATATTTCCACTGCCTTTGTAAATAATTAAATGACAACTACTGCTTTATCTGATTTAATCAGCTGTAGCTAGCAAGCTAATTGAGCTAACATTAGCTCCATGAGTTGAAAACAGTCTCTGAAGCATTAAAAAGACAGCCAAACTGACTCATTCTACAATGAGAATCCTATAGTAAACAGATATTAAACATGCACTTGAGGGCTACATACACAAATATAAGGCTAATAGACTGAGGCTAAAGCTTCATGTCCCTGGTAAACAAAATCAACATCCTTACCAGTTGATGATCCATGTTGAAGACATGGATATAAAAGGAGCAACATTGTTCTTTTATTGCAGAGTAGAGCCGGTAAGCACTATTAGTATCAATTGGGATGAGGAAAAATGTTTGACTTGACTGGTTTTTTGTTCTTATGTAAACTTGTCTGAATGCTAAGCTTACATTAAATACTCGGACAATCAAAACAGAGTTTTTGAGTTACGCTTTATTGTTCTCGTTTACTTTTAACGTTACATGAGAAAAAGCTTTTAGGGTTAACCAGTGAGTTTGGCAAACCAAATACTGCTATCTTGATAACAAGTTTGGCTGGAGTTGCTGGAGTGTAAACATCCCCAAATCCAATTAAGAGCAGGACAAACCTGCTAACGCTACTGTACCCTCTGATACAGCATCAAGGACCCAGTTTTAGTAGGGAAATACAACACAGTGAATGTGAAACGGGTTCTTTTTGTACGCATCCCCGTGAACCCATAAAGTATGAAATGCTCCTTTGTTTTTGGAGGGAAACTAGATTACATTACATCAGATAAAAACACAGATAAATCAATTCCTTACACTTTTATTCTTGTTTTTAAGAAAAGCTAACAAAAAGGACACTGCCTTCCAAACTCTCTAAACGCAAAGTTATGAGGCAACATGGTTTTCCCTCTGTGCCACACCTGTTTAATATGTTTTTACTCTCCTGGGTAAACTCTGAATCTACCAGGCTAGTAAAAGGTCATTGGGAGACGTAACAGCACAGTATATCTACTTTCTAGTAAACTAAAGTAAACAGATCTGTGATCTATGGACTAACTTCGAAAAATGGGTCTAAGATGACATACGGAAAATGTACACATTAAAGCCAGCATACTCAAACACAAGAGGGACAAGTACAACATACACAAACAGGACATGTACATGCATGTCGTCTTCCTGGGACTATACCCAGTAAGTTCCTCAAACACAAGCATATGACATGAGATCATGAGTTTGCATTGTCTAAGACAACACTGGAAAAATGTAGAAAATGCTTACTGAGTCACATTTTCTTCGGGGCCTAAAATATGTCCATACAGCCTACCGGTTACGCAAACAGTGCTTGCAAACAGTCATTTGCTGCCTTTGCTTGATGTAGACAAAAGCTACGGGGTGAGAATTTGTTTCCCTCTAATTAAATTGTTATCTAAAACTCTATTTAAAGAAACATATCACAATATCTGTGCCTTTGGGGTGTTTATTTGAAAAATGCAAGTAGCATCAACTTTAAACTTTCCCTTCAAAAATGTACCAGGTTAATGTGTAGGGCTTGTGTGCATGTCTTCATATTCATCAAAACTCTCAGTCTGTGTGTGTGTGTGTGTGTGTGTGTGTGTGTGTGTGTGTGTGTGTGTGT
>NC_045750.1:10521473-10522671 GCF_008692095.1 Etheostoma spectabile
GTGTGTGTGTGTGTGTGTGTGTGTGTGTGTGTGTGTGTGTGTGTGTCTGTCTGTGTGGTCCTCCAGGTAGTGTTGGACATATTTGCTCTGTGGTTAATCAATTACAGGCCTGTGGGACCAAGAAAAGAACTAACCCGACGTCCAAAACCCCTCTGAATTATTCCCCTTGTGGACTCAAATCCGGTTCAAATATCTCACTAACTTTGAAGTGTCAGATTAAATTATTAGATCAGTCCAGTGTAGCATTCACTGATTGTATTACTGTGGGGACCAATAACATCAGTTTCTCAATTCAAGCAGCAAGTAAATGCTTGTTAAAAATCTGAAAGTTGTTACTTTTATGTTGTTGTTGTCAAATTTGAATTCCTCATACTTTTTGGTACTTAGTGTTACAAACTGTGCACAAATTACCTGTTGGGAGCTGATGTGCAATAACTGGTCTTACATAAATTGTCCACATTATTTATTTTGAAAAGAGGAAGCAAAAGGAAAAGAGTACCATGACTAAGTAAAGTTTACACATAAGAGTGAAGGAAAGTACCCAACAGGTTTGCGATAAAAGATGAGGACTTTTAAACTACACGGAGATGGAAAACACTGTCAAAAACCGTAGAGCTTTAATGCAGCTGATCATCATCATCACCTTTATTGCCAGACTCAATAAAGTCAAACATCAAATTGTATACTTTGAGTAAATAAATGGGAAAATGTGTCAAACAAAATTAGTTATCTAAATTAAAATGCATATATTTTTAAGTTAATAGCAAAGAAGACATTTGTGGGGGATCATATTTGACACTGTAACCTTACTCTATTAGATCACCAATGTAGCCAAAAGCATGACTTTTATAAGTGACATCCCTTATCAGTGACTATGTCACACATAATGGATGTGGGGGTTACAGAGGGCATTCACAATAAATGAAAAGATGGAGTGTGGAAAGAGTGATGAGAGAAGAGTGATAAAAGGTAAGAGGACAGAGGGAGAGAGGATTATTTGACCAGTGTGCGGCGAGAAAGCACCTCGTACCTTATCATGGATAAGCAAACACCCCACACCATCTAGAGTGACATCATTGTCCCTGAGAATCAATAACCAGCCACTTCCTGTGCAGCAGGAAAATCGATGACTCTGTACACTAGATTACCTATCTGTGCCCACTCACCTGAGAACACACACACACACACACACACGCAC
>NC_045750.1:10522681-10525181 GCF_008692095.1 Etheostoma spectabile
ACACACACACACACACACACACACACACACACACACACACACACACAGTATTAACAGAAACAAACCCACTGTCAGAGTTATCACCAAGGGGAACAGTATTTGTGCAGCTTCAGTGCAGAGTCAGCCCATTATGGGATTAGTGGCAGCCACAGCGTGGTGTGGGCATACTGTTGAAGTCTGAGGGGGATAATGGCTCTGCCAAATCAGATTTCTGTCAGGTTTTCCACACATATCAAAAGCAGCATGGCTTAGCCGCAGTCCGCAAATCTCCCAGATCTCCCTGCTTTCCTCCGGAGCATTCGTCAACCTCTATTCTCAATCTACCGTATATTATTATGCAATAATAGGATGAGTTTAGTATTCAAAAGATAAGAAAAATAATAGTAAGTAGGACCCAACAACATTGGAAAGCACACATGCATTTGGCTTCGCTCAAAGAGCTCCTCGTAAGTTAACGAGTGTCTATGTGGCATGAGCTTTAAGCACCATTGCCAAAACTGTAGCTGCTCACAAGATTCTTTTAACTAAACTAAGAAATGCTTGGCTCCCGGCTTTTCCTTACTAAATGTCTAGGAGTACAAGTTCAGCGTCATGACTACACCTCTCAGATTGCCGCTGTTCCCCTGCAAAGGCGAGCAGTGGAAGAGCAGGCAGCTAACTGACAGGACTGGATGGGGGATAATGAGTAACTGAGCTAAGTACAACCAACATCACCTGTGTGAGAGAGACAGAGCATGCAACAGGAAGGAGAGAATAGGAGACAGATGGAAATGGAAACAGAGGGTGAGAAAAGTATCAAACAACACTTTCAAATGGCACAAACTAAATACAGCCTGAGAAAGAAAAGAAATGACTTTATCTGAAACGCAGCAAAGAGAAAATAACCAAGCACAGTATGTTAACTTCCTGAGGGGACAAAGATAAAGATGCATTTGTTGAGTGGGTGTATTTTTTTTTTTGCTACACAGACCGTATCTGCTATCATTATCAAATAAAGTCCTGTAGGTTTCTCTTGCTGGGTTAGCCACAGCAGAGCTTTCAGTATTGGTTTTGGGAGTGTAAACCAAAACATGAACAGTGAGCTAACGCAACAAACGTCCTCTTGTTTTCGGTGTGCGCTCACCATGGCGGCGCTATCTGTCTGCCGTCTGTCTCTCTGTTCACGTCCTGCAGAGACGCCAAATGCCACAGAGAAAGTCCTATGTCATACCAGCATGGCCAGGATGAGATTATGAGTAAAGATGGTCACTAGTCAGTTTACAGATATTTACTTTGAATGAAGGGACTACTGTCTTTTTTTGACTCGCTGAAACACAAAACACAAACTCCTTGCACATGAATAAGCAGCTTCTTTCATGCTACATCACAGATTTTTCTTTTACTGGTCACATGAATGATGTAGAAATTGAAATATCTCCAAATAAAAAGAATGACTTGTTTGTTTTTCATGTGACACTTTCAGACTTGACCTTACCCCCACCTTCTACACACTAGTTTTCCAAAGTGTTTATGAAAGCTAATAATGAAATCCATAACAATAGTGCGCATGTGTGTGCGTGTGTGTGCGCACACGTCTGGAGAGGAAATCTTTTCTCTTGATGCACCGGAGCAAAGTTTTGGCCAATAGCCTTATAAATCACTGACCTTCCACTAACCCAACTGTAAGGCCGAGTCAGCTCGCACTGTGCAGAGGACCGTCCTGCTGGGTGAGGGTGCGTTCTCTATGGGACTCCCACAGGAAACCTTAACAATACTTGGCTCTCCTTGAGGTAGACACACGCACACACACACACACACATTTCAACACTCGCACACAAAAGGCAAGTACACAATCCATCTCACATGTTAAATGTACTAGCTGCCACACACACACACACACACACACACACACACACACACACACACACACACACACCACGCACCCACACACACCACCCACAACACACACACACAACACACCACACACACACACACACACACACACACACACACACACACACACACACACACACACACACACGACCCTCAACCAGACAATGGACAGTGGAACTGTGCCATAAGGAAGGCTGTTGTCGCAGTCACTGGCAACTGGGGCGGCAGATGGTCATCTTCCCTTCCACTAACACCAGTCAGGAGGGTAGGGAGGGGGGAGAGGGGTGAGGCTCAGCAGAGTGGTCTCCGTCTCAGAGTGAACACCTTTTACCAAGTACATGGGAATGACTCAGCCATAACCCAGAGAGCAAATTAGCAGGACATTGATTATCTGCAAGTCTGCACAGAGCAGCGCAGAAATGGAAGCGAGTTAAACAAACAGTTTGCCCAAAACAGGCTATTTCTTTCAGTCGTGCTTGAAATGAAGGCCACAGACTGAAAAAGTCAACCAAATAAACTCGGGTAAACCAAAACAATGGTAAAAGTCAGATTCAGCGCAGAAAAGGCAAAAGTAGGGGAAAGGTCAATTCTGACATTGAGAAAAGCAGAAAGGAGGGTTTCATATCCT
>NC_045750.1:10527681-10537994 GCF_008692095.1 Etheostoma spectabile
TGGTTTGCGAGGTGTGAATGGGGTGTTTGATTAGGAGCGTTGATGCAATCAGTGCTTTTTTGTGATATTTGGAGAAAGCGTCTGGTTGCAGGGACCAGTTATCTAAAAATCTGTCTAAAAGTCACACGGTCTATAGGACTTGACTGACACAGCCATGGAAAAAAAAATTGTTTTGAATTTATATTAAAATATCTGCAGCAGCAGCCAATGGTGGCTTTTAGAAATGAGGAATCTGGAATTCTTCCTTTTTTGTTTTCACCTTTGTCTGGTTTTTATGCACTGTGGATTTTCCATTTCAAGACAAATTGTTAACTTTAACAGTGATCCTAAAAAGGATCTACTGCTCTGGCATATAGAAGTGCCATTAATTAATTAATTAATTGTCTGTCTGCATTTGTTAAAGTGCATATTTCCCATATATTTCAGCTACAGCAGCTACATACACATTGACTCAGACTGGCCAGAGATGCTTTCAGAGGATCAATATTTAGTAACACTGACCAGAACTTTAAAAATGTGAGCCTGATCCTATCTGTCCATACTCTACACCTCCTCACTATCAGCATCTACCTTCAATAAAAACGCCCACCCTCAGATACTGTTACACTGACATTATCATCAATCTGATGTCTAGTGCTCAGGGAGAACCGCTGCAGTGTTGGATGTGCTACTCCTTAAATCGGCAATCCAAAGTGAGTATACTGGCATATAAATAAGAGGTAAGCTAAAGCTGACTTTACAATGGCCACATGCTCTGTTCACATTGACTATGTACCCTTGAATAAACAGTAATCAGGAGATCACAGCAATGCATTTTATTTTCCACGATGTGATTTTAGATTTTGTTTTCTTTGCCTTTGTGTTCAGTCTAATTTAATCCAGTTCCTCAAGAAAGCCTGCAAGTTACACAGAATTACTTTTATCTTTTGCAGGAGAAGCAGTTTTCAAATGTTGCTTGACACCATGATCTTTGCCACTTTTCTTTATCATATTGTTTCAGTCACAAACATTCCCATTGTTATGTCAAGGATACTCCCGCTGCTGAAATGAGTATACAGCATGGAAACATATCTTTATCATGTTATTTCTGAATTAATTATTAACTTATCAAGGTGAAACTCGGAAATTGCCCATGTCAAGGAAAAGCATGTATTTTGTGTGATCAATCATTTATTGATCACAATTTGAACAATAAAATTTTTTAAAGTTTGCATCCCTAAATCTTAAAACAATCCCGCTCATAACATTATTGGATCACATCCAGTGAACAGCAGGCATTATCTCTTTATCCAGGTTACAAAACAGCTATATAAGCTTTAACGAGTGTAATACCAGCACAAAACGCAGCAAATAAGCTCTGCAAGGGCCAAAACAACAGCACCCAGGCAGTAAGCAGAAACATTCCTCTGTGTTGCAAGAACATTGCCATTTCATCAATAATGGAGAAGTGCTAACTACATAAACAACCTTTTTGTTTGCTTTTTTGTGTTTCCATGTCTGTGAGAATCTGAGCCAGCAGCGTTGACCCTGTAACCTCTCAGCAGGTATTGGTGACACAGGATAAAGTCCGGTCAGGCGGGACTGAAAAAAGATAAAAATTCAAAGTAATCAGAGTCAGACTGGTTTGTGACAAGATTTTCACAAGCGGTGACATCACTGTGTGGGAAAATGACTTTGTGTCTTTTCTTTTCGGTCTCTGACCTCAGAGGTTTGAGGCGATGTTTGCGCACACAGAGCGAGGGTTACATCAAAACACAACAGAGATGCCCTGTGTCCCATTTTCCATGTGCACCCTCACTAACACCTGCATGTGTTTCATGCAGAACTGTGTACAGAGGTACACGCCAATATACACATCCATACACAGTCAATTTCATAAAGTTGGAAGACATGAAGGAAGCCTGACCAAGATTATGGCAGCACAGGAAGGATGTGGAACACACCCCTGGATCTGAACAGAAAGCAGCGAGGAAAAGAGGACTCGGACAGGACACACACACACACACCGAGAGTTAGAGCTCCACGGTCATGAACTTGAACAATGACTGACCTACTGTACATTTTAGAAGTGCCTTGATAGAAAGGCAGGTGCGCTCTTCATTAGCTTTCTGATTCATTATTCCCGTTGACTTGTCATTTAAGATTAGCAATGCAAAAATAATATCAGCTAAGTCTGAAAAAATGAGTTGATCTAGTAATTGTGAGATGAGAGAAAGTTTTAGAAAGACCTGACACCTCGCATGCTTTTGGTATTTAAGTATTAATAAAGTCATCCTAAAATCATATTTTATGTTTTTTTTCTAGAAGTTATGTTTGCAAATGCAGGGGTGGTATTATATTCAAGTATTAGATAATCATGTATTTACCAGGAACTTTCTTTAAATGGAGTGACTACCGGTGTAACACTGGCCAAATGATACAGCAATAGCAATCGTCTGTATGATAAATAAATGCAAAAGATGACTGGTTTGGAATAAAAGAAAATCTGACAAAAGTGTAACACACACACACACACACACACACACAGACACACACACACACACACACACACACACACACACACACACACACACACACACACACACACACACACACACACACACACACACACACACACACACACACACACACACACACACACACACACACACCAGGGTCAACAAAACATGGTGTCCCTTCAGTACAAAGCCCTGGTCTGTATGTGTGTGACATTTAAACTGTCCCGCTGTGCTACACAGTCAGTAATGATGAGCTAGTTTCATCCAGCACAAACAATGACCAGTGAACAGCTAACACTAAAGGAAGTCAGAATCATAATGAGGGCATTTGTATCGTGAGACAACTGTAAACATTCCCATCTGTTTAGTCCTAAATAACTTTAATTACATCATCAAATTGTGACAGTAGGAGCCTCCTAGCTTCTAATTTATGAGATTGATTTTGCAAATCAATTGATCAGTTTGCAAAAACCACTTTGAGAACACAGAAGACAAAAGGAAGCAGCCACTGCACTGCCAGAAAGTGAAGGTCTTAACAATGGCATGCACATGTGTGCGTGTGCGTCTCACATTTTCATGATCTATGCTTTTGCTGGGCCCCTTGTATAGAACAGCTGCACGGGCTATCTGCCAAAATAACCACTCCCACTATATCTTCTGTAGTTGTGTCTTTTCATTGTCTTTTCAGCATTTCCAAATGTGCATGTTTGTTTGTTTTCCTCTCTAATTCCCAGTATTATCTCATCTCAGTCATCCAAACTCCCTGTCTGCCCATTCTTCATCTCTGCCTCAGACCGTCTCTTCCCCTCTACCTTTTTGCTTGTATGCAGACTACAGAGAGCAAAGCTACTGACATTGATAAGGAAAAAACCTAGCTAGTTGACGCATCAGCTTATACAAAGTCAAGAAAGTTCCCACTGTTAAGTGCTTCTCCTGGGCGGTTCCACTTAGTTTTAGTTTCTGGTCCTTCCCTTTTCCCTTCACCATGTTTTTTGGCTGTTCCCACTGCAATATCAGTTTCCAGTGTGTTTTTATAACTCTAGATTCTTAATTGTACATGTGTGTAATTTTCTTCTCCAGATGTGTGTGAAGAGAAAATACAAAAGCATAAACTAGAGGACGTATCAGTTTGGGCCTGTGCAGAATGTCACACCGGAGCGTCCGAGTATGGAAATAAATCCCCCTGCAGCCGTCACTCTTACCCCAGGGGCTGAGTTGCTGGTGGGGGGTTCACATGACTCTGAGCAGGTTGCACCTTGGGTTATTTACCATGGGAATACAGCTTAACTAATGTCTGTCATCTGTGCCTTTAGAGATTTGAAGTCCCTCCCCTTCCAGTGGACCACCATTGGACTTTATTTCAGAATAAATATGTAATGTAGTAAAGGACAAGAGACAAATAAAAATTTGATCCCATTTAAATTAAGCCATGAATTACATAATTGACAGTTTAAAACATTATTTTGCAAGTCAAAACAAGTCTCAGTTTGTCATAAAACGATTGAAGGATTAAGACTGTGAAAATATGCAATTAGAAAGACCACTCAACCCAAAGTCCCACAAGTGATGTCTTGGAGAAGTTACGATGCCTGTGTTTACGTACCGGGATGTAACATGCATGTTCATTCTTTTGCTTCACGGCTGATAAAAAAAATGCTTAATAAAACACATCATGTAAGGTAACGGTACATGTGTTGGCACATAGCTAGTTAGCTAGCAAGCAAGCATAGAAGCAAGCAAGATGACATATAATGTGCGAGACAAGATATGCAGTACACTGAGCGACTTCCCACAAAACTAAATGTGGTACTACGACAAACTACGACTTTCTTCACTTGCAAAAACATTGTTTAAATTGACCATCATACGTGTAATTCACGGCTTAATTTAAACTAAAATAATTTGTCTCTTCCTGTTCACTGCCATACATATAGTTTAAGAAATAAGATCCCATGGGGCCCACCAGAAGGGGGACAGTCTCATTGTCAAGGTTTTGCAAAATGTCAGAAACAACCACAAGACATAGTTAGCAAAAGCCAATCTTTTTGAAGTATGCATCAAATCAATCAGTTTTCTGGATCTTCAAATAGTTTTGATACCATAACAATCTAGAATAATTAAATTAAACTGCATTTCTTCTCTATGAAGTGCCTCAAAGCATGCAATTTAAAAAGGTACTGCACTAGTTTGCAGATTGTGTGTCTAAAGATTGAAGTGCAGATTTCACAAGGGAAGAAGCTTGGAGTAACATAACTAGGAGAATCTAGCAGATATACAACACACAGAAGAGCCTTTTGAGTTTGATGGTCATCTTTATTCATTCAAACCCGAGAATACAGACGAAGAACCCGCCTCACAAGAGTTGGAAAGAACCAGACAGAGAGGTGCAACAGGCAGATGAAGCAGCTGTTCCAAGCGCAAGCTACAGCTGGCAGTAACGTTATTACTGTGTTACCCATTTCCATGAAGTTAGATAGTTACTGAAATGGTCATAACCACTACAGTGCTCAATTACCTACTTTTGAGAAGGAAATAAACTACAATTTGTCACCGAAGGCATGGAGGACACTCACTACACCACCTGGCGCTTGGGGATTGTTGTTGGCTGTGGGAGGCGAGGAAGGAGGGGACGAAGGCTGCCTGCCCGGTTAAGGAATTTACCACACAGAGACACTGCCAAGCCTCCTACTCACCAACACCAGATCGATCACACACAAAATGAATGAGCTACAAATACACACACAACTGCAGCTTTATGATTTTCCCAAAAGCCTGGCTGAACACACTTATCAGCTAGCAGCTAACAGCTAGCAGCTAACCAGGCAGGCTACCCAACGGCAAGATCTAAACACGGTAGGTGAATTAAAACAATGTCTGAGTTGAAAACGCATCTTAATGTTACGTAGGAGCCCTGTTCATGTAGTACAAACAAAATAATTGCATTGTGTGTCAGTTAAGAGGCACAAAAGCACTCTAAAACTTGCCCCGTTAACTGCAGTTTTAGCTCAGTGGAAGCTTGTACAAATAGCTGCAGCTATTCAGTGTTGCCTGCACTGATTCAGGTCGGGTTTTTTTCCCCCCCAATCGAAAGTACTCGTATATTTATAGCGATCAAGATTGACATAAAAATTTGCCGGACTTCTCCTTTAACATATGCTTTAATTGAGTTTTTTTTTAGAATAGATAGTCTTCAGCCCCTATTAACAAGGTAGTGGGGGAAAAAAAAAAAAAAGATATTTGGAGGTGAGCAGTGTCACAACTCTCTGGTGGAGCAGGTCAAAGTTGGCTTTCATGCTGTAAAATAGCTCCCAGCAAGCGTGTATTTGTGTGTTCATGTATGAGTCTTTGTGCGTGGGTGTTCATCCAAACTCTAGCCATATCAGCCATTCAGGGTGAGAGAGGAAGAACTTGTAGGCCTTCGCCCATGTCCCATGCCCTGTTTCCTGCTCCACCCCCCCGGCCGGCCCGAGGATTAGCTGCTGGTCACCCCACTCTGCCTATTCTCTCTCCTCTGTGTCTCTCCCTGTCCCTCACAGCTCTGTCACCTCAGCGTTTGGGCTGTTTAGACAGGAAAGCCCTCCACCAGCTGCCTACAACAACAGGCCGACCTTAGTCACTGTCAATGTGTGTGTGTGTGTGTGTGTGTGTGTGTGTGTGTGTGTGTGTGTGTGTGTGTGTGTGTGTGTGTGTGTATATCTGAAAGAAAATAAAAGTATCTGTGGGGGAGAGGAAGACCTGAGTGTGAAAAAGAAGAAGAGTGAAAGTAATACAGAAAGATCATAAGAATGTCTGAAAATAAAGATCTGAAAGGGAGTCACAGACATATACAGATAGAATTATTGTACATATCCCTGTAAGAATTACTGTACATATCCCTGTAGATTTGCATAAGCATGACATGTTTTGCCATACAATTTTTTAGTGTTCATAGAAGTAAAAAACGGTGATGAAAGAGCTAAAAACCATTAAACAACACAGATAAACGAGTAAAGCCTCAGGATGCTTCAGAGAAAATGTGTGTTGGATTGTCTGAAACCAGACAGTTTTTGGAGAGAGATCAGGGAGGCCGTGTGAAACAACCAGGAGGAGGCCAAGGTTTGGAGACTTTTTGCCCGTTATTCAAGTATTGCCATTCAGAATATTCAGGGGTATAAAAACTTCTGTGCTTGGATATGATTGGAAGACCCAAATGACTAAGTTTTTTTGAAGTATACGTGAGGTCTGCACTCTACGTGGCTAGTAAATTGAATTTAGCATTCAATTGGTGGAATACCTCTTTAAGGTTAAGGAGCATTGTTCTGACAAACCAGAGTAGATGTTCCAAGGCTTGTGTAACTATATTCTGAGGCACTGACATTGGTGTATGTACTGATGATCTGGGATTCACGTTTTGGCATTCAGCTCAATGCCTAACATGTAAATGTAGGCTACAGTAGATATCACACACACAGATGTTGAAACCTTGGAGAAATTTCCCCCTGTGGGCTTAGAAGACCTCTTACCCACTCTTTGTACTTCCTGTGTGGGGTAGCACACTCTGAGCCTCACATCCTGTGAAAGACACACAAACTTCCTCTTGCAGCTTTTTAGCATTAATCTTCCTCTTTTCATCAATGTACCTTCTTCTCTCATCATATCTGTTTGTGTACTTTTCTAACCACTTGTTCACAAGCCTGTTTTCTCCCCCTGCCTAAAGTACTGCGTAGTTGGGCACCAACTGGCCAAAAACAGCACCTCAACTCATCAACCACCACCCTTCATGCAAAGCAAAACCTCTCTGTTATTACAAGTGGCTTTGTGTGCGAGACCACAGTTACATACCCTACAATGACAGATAAACTAGTTTGGACCAGTAAAGACAGTGGGCTCCAACCAATAGACACCACACAGACCTCATACAGTACACACAAATCCCTTCACACATGCACACAAACACCCAAATATAATGCCTATCATGCACCTCACATTGTACACACTGAGGCATGATTGCTGTTGCTGTGATTTAAATAGCTATTTTTCCATTGCAGAGTCAGTTGCACGTTCACAGACACACATATGGGAGCGATTTGGCCGTACAACATTCGACACAAGTTTGCTTGTGTAAAACAGCTTCAGAAATGGCTTACCAGTTAGCATATACTAACTGAGTAAGTCTACAGCTCTGTGTCTGTTTGTGTCTGTGACATTGATGTATGCACTATTCTGTTTACTGCTGTAACACGTTATCTCTAAATAAACTGACCAAGAGGCAGTAAGAACATCCAGTACAGGGAGAAGGAATGTTCATGTACTTTCTGTACCCACATAAAAATCAAGACTGAATGTGCATGCAGATGATTGGCGTTTTATGAATAACCATCTGAAGGTACATGGTGACTGTATAACTAGCTTTATGGAAGAGACAGATAAGCTCCTAAATCCTGATTTGAGGGCGATACCTCGCACACAAGGAAACAATACATCTATTGGCTTTTATTTGTTTGAGATTGTTGCCATGAGAATGTGTCCAGACAGGAAAATAAGACCTATTGAGCCATATGATATCTTGACCTAACATGCATGAACATATAACTCTCTGCAAAACAGTCTTGTTTTGCTGAGAGTTGCAGCTGTCATCTGCAGGGAGTGAAGAGCAGTTGAATGAAGCCACGGGCGAGCACGCACACGAATATACAGTACACACACACACGCACGCACGCACGCACGCACACTTCAATTGAAAAACAAAATGAAATCTTCGAGCTTGAAAATTAAATAATGAAAACCTTACAATAACCTGGTTGCATAAGTGTGCACACCCTCTTACAACTGGGGATGTGGCTGTGTTCAGAATTAACCAAATCACATTCAAACTCATGTTAAATACAAGTCATTACACACCTGCCATCATTTAAAGTGACTCAAATTGCAAATAAAGTTCAGTTCCAGTAGGATTTTCCTGACATTTTCTTAGTTGCATCTCAGAGCAAAAGCCATGGTCCGCAGAGAGCTTCCAAATAGGCTGCACGATTATGGCCAAAATGATAATTATTATTTTGATCAATATTGAGATCACGATTAATTAATCAGGATTATTTGTTGATTTTAACCAAAACAAATTGTACTGCCACATAGGCTATTTTTAACTGCTTTCACATCCTTACTATGCTACATTCCTCTTATGTTGAAGTTGTATGTTGTATGCCCGTTATCTACCGGACGAAATATCAACGGGGATTTTGGTACCTCATTACAGTGCCACTTAAAATGTCTGCGTTGCTCTCTGATGCTCCAAAACAGACGTTAAACGGCAACAACAACAAAATCGCTGCATGTCACGCTAGTAAACACTAATAACACTTTACACAGCAGGTAACATTAGCTAAAGTAGAAACAAGATTAACAAAGCTAAAATGCTAAAAACAGTCTGCCGCTAAAGCTACAAGCCAGGGCTCCAGACCAAGTTTTTGCCTTGGTTGCACTGGCACGCCTAACTTTTTTATTTTTTTTATTTCCTTGCGTCGCCATTAACGCCACAATTTCAAGGTCACCTTTTTATCATGATCCATATACATTCATATATATTACGTAAATGATTTTAAACAAGAATCAGGTGTAGGTAAATGCTTTTTTTTTTTATTTAAAGCACAATCAATTGTATTTAAAAAATATTTTTAAAAAATTTAAAAAAAATGTTTTAAAGTGCTTTACTGAGCTGCAAAACTAACACCTTTAAGCAAAATATAAAGTGCGTCCCTGAACTGAGACCTGACATTTCATGGATGTCATGGATGTGAATTCTTATAGATGGTTCCCCCTTGCTGTTGCATGCCCTCTCATGGCCAACATCTGTAATTTGGCTTTCTTCCCTTCTGGCCTTGGCTAAACCAGCTTGTCACACTCCCTAGCATCAAATCCTCCAAACTCCAGAAGTCCACTGCTAAATGTTGAGCTTTAAGTCAGCATCCACTATTCACAAGGTCTTTTATTAAAACAGATTGGGATTCAAATAAAACACATAGACAGGGTTTCCTTCCTTGTTTAAAAATATACATCTGCAACACATGTAAATGAAAGCTATCGGAAATAAATAACAATAATAACAGACTGATGTGGAGAGAGAGGGAGTGCGATGGACTGAAGCATATGCTAGCCTACTCACAGAGTAACAGCTGACTCATTATGAATGGGTCCAGCACAGGTTGAATGGCGGGTCGTGGTTACAAACATGAAAATGTCTGTCCGTCACTGCGCTGAATTTTTATGAACTATGATATTCTGGCCATTGGTCTAATCTCTCACCCAGGTCCAGCAGTTCCCCCGCGCACACACAACCCACACACACACACCACACACACACAACACACACACACCAACACACACACACACACACACACACACACACACACACACACACACACACACACACACACACACACACACACACACGCAAAGTTAGTTGCATTCAATAACTTCTGTGTTTTTCGCTGTGGTGGCCGCAATAGCAGAGTTAGCAGCGGAAACACTGGTACAAATACAGGTTTTCCTCTCATGCTGTGTCTCTCCATGTTGCTGGGAGCCGTGTGTGACTGAACGGGGGCGGGGCTGCACGAAGAGTAAGAGGAGAGATCTAAACCCAGACACGGCTTTACAGAAGAAATGGTTAATTAAAAAAACAAACAAATAATAATAAAAAAGAAAAGAAAAGAAAAAGGAGCATTGATGAAAAAACGAGAAGAAAACTGCTCAGGGAGGCTTCCAGGAGGCCTACAGCAACATTAACCCTTGTGTTGTCTTCACTTTGGGCACCCTCTCGTATCCCTTGGGTCATATTGA
>NC_045750.1:10538019-10540519 GCF_008692095.1 Etheostoma spectabile
CTTGACACGTGACTATTTGGGGTTTTAAAAACAATTCTGAAATGAAATTTATCTTTATATCTATTAACAAATATTGTCTATATCTCATTTCAACAATTGAGTAACATATATGTTAATCTTCTCTACTAGAACACAATTTAAAATGGAAGTGTTTTTGTCATAAGATTACAATTCATGTTAAAATGCCCTATGAAAAAACATAAGTGGTCATATCTAGAATAAGTTTTCTGAATTGAGTCAGGAATACATGTTATCACAGAAATAAGATGAGGCCATTGATTTTTCGGTAGAAAAATGTATACAATGTATACCATTTTCTTTCTTGTAAAGGGGTTAATTTGACCCGAATACCATACAAGGGTTAAAGGAGCTGCAGGAATTTCTGGCAAGTACTGGCTGTGTGCTACATGTGACAACGATCTCCCGTATTCTTCATATGAATGGCTTTGGGGTAGGGTGGCAAGACGAAGCTTTTTCTTACAAAAAACATCCAAGCCCGCTGAAGTTTGCAAAAACAAACAAGTCTCCCAAAAGTATGTGGGAAAATGTGTTATGGTCTGAAGAACCCAAGGTTTAACTTTTTGGTCATAATTCCAAAAGATATGTTTGACAAGGAACACCATACCCACAGTGAAGCATGCGGTGGCAGCATCATGCTTGGGTCTGTTTTTCTTCAGCTGGAACCGGGCCTTAGTCAGGTGGAGGGAGTTAGAACAGTTTCAAATACCAGGAACTTTGGCATATATATATATATATATATATATATATATATATATATAATTATATAATATATATATATATATATATCAATCACTTTTGTTTACTTGCCCAGTCCGATTTGGTTACATTCTGTACAGTATGTATTGTTTATTCATCCACGCAGTTGGCATGAATGAACATTGGAAATATATGGAGAAACTAAGGTCAGATTATTATTGTAACAGGGTTGCACTGCGAGAGAAATAGTTTTATGGTTGATCTGACGAGAAGATTGATTACCTAAACTCTTAAAATTGACTTCCACAGTGCACCTCGCTACTAAATGTGTCCTTACTTTTTAAGTATCTAACAGAGATAAAGTTCGAATTTTTCTATTCCTAATATGTGGCAGCATTATCTACTCAACCCTCGTGCAAGGCAAGAAAACACACTCTGCTTTGTTTGTGCAGAGAGCAGGTGATCAAGGAGAGCTCTGTTCTGGCAGCCTGAACATTAACAGCAGATGATAAAAATACATCAACCTGAAGGGTAAAGACAAACAATTGTGATATAGGAAGGGGTGTGGTGGGATATAAGGAGGGCTGATGATGCACAACATGCATGTAATCAGTACTGGTTACTTCCTGGCGCCTCCCCACAGTTTTGTCTTCTGATGTTTAGAAGAGTGAATGTACTCAAGTAACCCTAACCTTTTCCTCAGGCTTGCCTAGTGCTCACTATGCCCCCCCCCCCCCCCCCCCCACACACACACACACACACACGAAGCATCTGAGTGACCCAATCACAGAGACAGCAACCACACTGGTCTCATAGTGACACACACCCACAAACCTCTATTACCTTTGACCTCCGTCAGCCTACAAATATCAGGTTTGCTGCTTTTTTCTGTTTGCAAATTTTAAATTGATACTTGAGGGTTTTGGACCACTTGACAACATTTGAAAACTCACTTTTAATCAAATCATGAGTGAGAGACTCATACTCTATTTTCCCGGGGTGATATCACCCCAATCCAAACCATTTTGGGAGAAAAAAAAAAAAAAAACACTGTTGTTCAATTATTGCTTTTCTTAACTTTTCACTTGTTCTTCCAGAAAAAAAAAAAAACAGTGGTGTTATTCACATATATGAATCGTTTTCTTGTGGCCTTGAATGGGTTTTGTAAGCAGTACACTTTTTCCAAAGAAAGATTGTTAAATTCTCAGAACCCATTTGAGCCAATTATATCCTGCCCTAGGGTAGGTGGATCCACTTCGCACCATTTACTTTAACAAGAAATCCAAAAATGTACAAACGTTTTGTACATCTAAAATGACAAACATTGTAAGCTCCTCCTACATCCTTGCATCTGTGATAAAAAATAAATAAAAAAAAGCTCTTCCGACACGTACGCCCAGTTTAGAGTCTGGTTTGCTCTAACTTCAGAGAGTGATACCCTCCCCACTGTCTCTGCGTCACCACACAGTATGTCGCATGTGACGAATGTATGCTTCACACCGTGACACAGCGCTCATGTATGTCAATATGAAAACACACTTGACTTAGCTGCTGTTGAAGAACTGTGCTCTATTTGGAGCATGCAAGGCAGGTCTGACTGCAGAAACATGTTGATGTGATTACCAAGAAAGATGTGGATTTGCCTCTATCACACAACAATTTTTTTAACTTTCTGGGAAGGGCTGATGGCTCATAAATGTTGCTGACTAAATTAGATGGCCTGGTTTCTCACCCCACACACACACACACACACACATTTCCTAGAAGGTTCTGAACAGATCCA
>NC_045750.1:10543019-10558019 GCF_008692095.1 Etheostoma spectabile
AATCAGAAAAGTTACCAAAGGAACATTACTATGACTGTGCGAAAAAAGAAGAAAAAAAATACATTAAATGTAATTTGAAACATGGCATGCTCCATCAATTGCACACACGCACCACACCACCTAGTAAAGCACACAAGCTGGCAGGAAAGCAAACAGATGGCATGGACTTTGCTGAAAGGCAACTCGCAAAGAGATGGGTAATGCCACTACTGAGAAGGAATGCTGTTTTTGTGTTGACATGATTGATTACTTGTCCGTGCACTAAACAATGTGTATGGAAAGAATAGGGTTATCTATACCCAACCTATTTACACCAACCTATCTGCCTACTCAGCTAAATCTACTTATTTATGAAGGATGATTTAGACAGACTGCATCATCAGAGATCCTGCAGCATTTAATTTCAACACAGCTTCGTCTAATTGATTTTAAGATAAATACTGTATCTGACTACATGACAATGCCTTGCTTTGCTAACTGTCTGGCTAAAGAAAACGTATTATAAACTGTAATTACCGAACATTCTCTCCTGACATCACAGCATGCCCTGTGCTGTGTAAAATGAATTACAGGGTCCTTACAGAGTTCCTTCCTTCCCCTCCTTCTTTCCTGAAGTCAGTACCGAGAAGTGAGCCAATGGGCCACCGACACTCCCTTGAAACAACCAATAAACAACTGAGAGCATGTTGCTGATTAATGTCCTAAGGGGAGCTCTTGTCCAAATACTCATTTGGGTCATGAGGGGATCTGTTCTTACAGCGATAGAACCATAACTTTTATGTTGAGGAAGCTGATATAAGTTTGGGCTTAGGATATTTATTACCAGGAGATATTTACCTCAGCGGTAAAAAGGCAGGAGGGAGGAAAAAATAAAACTAAGTGACTCAAGGGTTTGTGTATATTTGTGTTGGTTGGTTGGTGGTGGTTGCCAACCTTTAGATGCCTGGTTTTTCTAAGGCCTCCAAGTGTTGACTAGAAACATGACTAGAAATCTACAGAGGAACGAACAAGGTTATTTGCCAGTGTAGACTATTCAGGAACCAGATGGAAAAGTTGTTTTTGTCTCTCTCACAATCGATCTCCTGGGCCTCAAGACACTTGCGTATTCTCAAGAGTTTAGCTCAGCTTGGCCTTTACTATTCTTTTAAGCTCCCTAAAGCGTCCAATCTGGGCTGTTATTCCCTACATAGAGCCTGATGTGTAAGCTATTGCTTTGTTTTGTCAAGATTCTTTTCACAGCCCGACTATACACATCTTCTTTTTGCAACTTTCTTCGCAAGTTTTCCTCCACCTCATTCCTTTCTGTGTTTACGGTTTCTTCTCAGCATTCTTTTTGCTATACCTCACTGTACCCGCTCATTCACCCCCCAGTCCAACCCTCATTTTCTCTATCCTGCTCATTAAACAATGGATTACTTGTTTGCAATTTTCTACTTGTTAAGATCTCTTTTGAATGTGCTCTTTGGCCGCAGAGGAAATACTTGGTACTTTCAAAGAGGGCTCATTCTTGCTTTCTAATCACCATGGCATTGGCAGAGACATACTGCACACTCAGAGTAAGCTTACACACCCTTGTTAAAAATGCTCTGTGAGGCTTTGTGACTCTTATGCATTATCGATGTATTAGAACCTGCAACACCACCCAATGATAAAGAATATTTATATTTTTGTTGCTGGGCCTCCAATTAGCCTTACACAGATCCTTGTAATATTAATCTTCAGAAAAGTCCACAATGTCCATTTTCCCTGTTTTGACCTTAATTGTATCATCCTGTAATTGGGCTTCTTTCTCCAGAATTACAGTAAAGCTTTGAGGACCACTGCAACAATTCAGGTCTGTGTATGAAAACATTGATATGATATTTTCTTCACTAACAAAAATAGGAATCAAAGAAGAAAACCAAATAAAACTGAATACCTAGCTCCGATTTCCCTAAATATACAAATGCATAAAACATATAGCAAACAACATGTATTAACATCATAGATCAATAAAAGGAAATACCATTAACAAATTATACCAAACAGAAAAAGAACAGAAGCCAGACAAAACGCTATTATTAAAACAGCCACTAACTAAAAGCAAAGTTAACACATTTTTCCCGAATGCATGAAATATTCATTAGGCCTGATAAAAGTCTTAAGAGTTAAAAAGGAATATTCACACTGTAGGGTTCATGGTTTAAGGAACCGACTGCAAAACAAAGCTTTATTAGTCTAGCCAACTGATTTCCAGATCTTCTGAGTCACCCAGAGGGAGAGAAACAACCTGACTTTTGCAATGTATTTATAAGTTGCATTTCATGTGTGTTTTAAAGTTAAATCTTATACAACATCCACATTTCTTGACTGAGAATTAACAATTTGTGAAAATGCAGCATCTTTATGCTGATTACTTATGTATTAACTTATCTCAGCTCAGCGGGAAGAAGGACATCCACTTCATTTCATTTAACTGAGATCTATGTTGGATGTCAAAGCCAACATCTGGAATAATTAAAAGGAAGGGACAACCTCAGTCATTGGTGCAAACACAAAACACCCGTATTTTCCTCCAAGGCTCATGGGTCAAAAAAGCTCAGCTTACAAAAGGCAGTTACATGATACTTTGGGGACAAGCTTCCAGCTTATATCCAACCTTTCAAAAATGTGAAGTTGTTTGGTAATGTGCTATCAGAACATTCCAGTGTGCTTAGTGTATGGTATAGTGAAATGTGAGTGTGTGCGCAAGCACAAGTGTGTATCGGTGGACTGATAAACCCTCAATGGGATGATGGCATCATGATGTCATGGTATCTCTTTGATTACTATGTTGGCACATGTAGTACAAGTGTGTAGCATTAGGAGGGTAAACCACTTTGCACTTGACCTTTAAAACCTTGAACTGTTAAAACAAAAGGAAACAAGAGCATTTCCTCTTTGACGCAGAGACTTCTTTTAAGTAGACACCAGAAACAAGCATCTGAAATATACACCCATACACGCAAAACAGTTAAACTTTCAATAGACAATTTATTTGGCCACTTGGGGCAGTGGAGAGAAGTTGTTAACACAACACAGTGAACTTGTTAGCAACAGCTGCGCTTATTTACTCAACCAGCAGTTAAGAGCAACATATCATTCATTCGGAGTCGTGTTTTCTTGCCACTGGATGCATGTAGACATCACTCTCTATTTTTGGTCTGTGCCGACTTCTGAGGGAAGTGTCTGGCTTTCTAGCTGCTAATAAACCACTATATTCCAAGCAAGTCACTAACATTATGTGCAGTTTGGTGCTGAGCAGGTAGTGTAAAGTGTCTTTTCTTAGGAAGAACGGTGAGAGTGAAGCGAGACAGTTACAAATTTGAACATCGACAACTTCTCAGTCCCCTCCCTTTCCGCTACAGCCCAAACCAGTCTCCTAAGCCCCTCCCCCCCCACAAGGGAGAATGATGTGTGTGCATGAGCCTCTAGTCATTCCCAAAATATCACATTATACCCATACAACCATTATCAGCATTTTGGTTATTATTGATATACACAGCCACACCCTTCTGTCAGTCAATTTAGGATGAAAATATATCACTAGCAATTGATCTTGATCGTCAAAGCGTCTGGGTACCGGTGTGTTGGTAATGTTATTATATAGAAGTTAAAAGTATTTGGCACAGTATCTAGTTACACTTACCAAACTAGAAGCTTTGTGGCAGCTGGCTGCAACCTACAACTATAAATACCATTAAGGTGAGTGTGGCAAATATAGCTAATTTACACAACCTGTAGGTGCACCTCTGTTGTATGTCATTTGAATTCTGATCATTGACATAGTAGTAGTAGTAGTAGTAGTTGTAGTATAAATATAATAATATGCATGTGTAATCTTGTACCCTTTTATACAATTTTAGGACAGCAGCAGGACAAACAACCTGGAAACACAACACTGAATTTAAACTGGGTGTTTGTCATGTGCTTGTGTGCTTACTTATTGACCTACTTTCTTTCCCTAAAAATGAGGACTATGTAAGAAGTGCTATGATCTTACACAGCTCATTCGACGTAGATATACAGTGGGGAAATAAGTATTTGACCCTTGCTGATTTTTCAGGTTTGCCCACTTACAAAGAATGCAACAATCTATAATTTTAATCATATGTACATTCTAACAGTGAAAGACAGAATCCCAAAGAAAATTCCAGAAAATCACATCCTATGACTTTATAAAATTTATACCATCTGATGAGGAAAACAAGTATATGACCCCCTACCAAACAGCAAGTATTCTGGCTCCTACAAGCGAGTTAGTCTTTCTTTAAGCACCAGCCCCACCCAACCAATGATCTACATCAAATACACCTGCCTCACCTCGTTACCTGTATAAAAGACACCTGTCAACACCCAAACAACCAGCATCCAACATCACCACCATGGCAAGACCAAAGAGCTTTCACGGACATCAGGGCAAGATTGTAGATCTGCACAAGGCTGGGATGGGCTACAAGAGAATCGGAAAGCAACTTGGAGAGAAAAGATCAACTGTCGGTGCAGTTATCAGGAAAGGAAGAAGCACCACACCACCGCCAACCTCCCTCGGTCTAGGCCTCCACCCAAGATCTCGCCTCGTGGGTGTCCCTGATCATTCAAATGGTGAGGAATCATCCCAAAACCACAGGGGGAACTGATGAATCCACTGAGCAGCTGAGACCACAGTTACAAAAGAAACGGTTGGTAACACACTACCCCGTCATGGATTGAAATCCTGCAGCGCACGCAAGGTCCCCCTCTCAGAAGAAACCTGTCACGGCCCGCATGAATTTCGCCATTCACCACCTGGACGACTCAGAAGCGCCTGGAAAGTTGATGTGTCAGATGAACCAAAATATAACTTTTTGCCTCAACTCAACTCGTCGTGTTGGAGGGCAATAACACAGAGTACAACCCAAGAACACCATCCCCACCGTCAAGCTGGTGTGGCAACATCATGCTTTGGGGTGCTTTTCCAGCCAAGGGGAGGACAACTCCATCGTATTGAGGGAGGATGGACGGGCCATGTATCGTGGAATTCTGGACCAACATCTCCTTCCCTCAGTGAGAGAGCTGAAGATGGTCGAGGATGGGTGTTTCACACGACTACGACCCTAAGCACACCGCCAAAGCAACAAAAGAGTGGCTGAAGAAGAAGCACATCAAGGTTCTGGAGTGGCCTAGCAAGTCCCAGCCTGAATCCAATTGAAAATCTTTGGAGAGCTTAAATTTGAGTTGCCAGGCGACAACCCCGGAACCAATGATTTGGAGGCTGTCTGCAGGGAGGAGTGGGCCCAACATCCCTGCCGACATGTGCACAACCTTGTCACCACTATAAAAACCGTTTGACATCTGTGCTGGCCAATAATGGCTTTTCTACAAAATATTAACATGCTGTTTGTCCAGGGGGTCAAATACTTGTTTTTCCTCATCATATGGTATCAATTTAATAATTCAGAGATGTGATTTTCTGGAATTTTCTTGGGATTCTGTCTTTCACTGTTAGAATGTACATATAATTAAATTATAGATCGTTGCATTCTTTGTAAGTGGGCAACCCTGCAAAATCAGCAAGGGGTCAAATACTTATTTCCCCCCTGTAAATGCCTTCAAATTAACACTAAGAGTTGACCTCGCACAATCATTGTTTAATTTTAATCCTACACTATATACATTTTTTAATAAATTCGTAGGTGTGTTAAGACACCAAATAACCTCCAACATGAAGGTGCATGTCTAGATTTAGGGTAGCCACCTGGTCAATGTGAGGGAGTGTTTTCCTACTAAGTAACACTGTGAAGTACTTTTTACAAAAACTGCATGTCAATCACACCACATCGCCACTCCCCGTCCGTCGTCTCTGCCTCTGCCCCACATAAACACAAACATTGGCCTGGTTTTAGAGAAAAAGAGTTTGGTCAGAGGTGACCGACTGTGGGAACATGGAGGTCCCGTAGCGTAAACTGTCACCGTCCTGACAACTGGTCTGTAACATAAACAAGCACACACTCAGCTCAGGACAATACCCCCGAGAAGAGAGCACAATGCTCCTCTCTACCACTCCACACTGGCCTGGAACAATACCATACACCTGAACAACCATCATAGCCGGGCTCAGCTAAGCCAACTTGGCACTGTGGTTACTGAAGCACACTATTGGGTGAGCAGCACCACACAATGCCTGCAATGGGAACGATCCATCAGGTGCTGACCACAGCTAAATTCATGTCTCAAAATGTGGGGTCTTTACAAGATTGGATGAGGTTAACAGCCCTTGTGAGCACTGTGTGTGTGTGTGTGTGGTGTGTGTGTGTGTGTGTGTGTGTTGCATGT
Organism: Etheostoma spectabile; assembly: GCF_008692095.1. Classification (NCBI taxonomy): domain Eukaryota; kingdom Metazoa; phylum Chordata; class Actinopteri; order Perciformes; family Percidae; genus Etheostoma; species Etheostoma spectabile. The sequence goes on from NC_045750.1 coordinate 10,549,353, forward strand.
CCACTGTTTTCCTTCCAGACTGAAGGCAGTTAAGGGCCTTTAAACTCCCAGAAGACCTACCACATCAGATATACTGGAATGGCACGGTAAAAGCATTGGCGTGAAAATTAAATACGTCTTGATTTTGATTTTGCCCCATTATTTTTGCTGACGTACACTCCATTAGGCAAAACTCTCAAAACATGTGTTTGGGGTTTACACCAATCTGTTAACAATTATTTCAATAAATCACATACACCATTTGGTGTATAAAATTTCAAACTTGTTCCTCATATTTTTCCGACCCAGGTGAGTCAAATTTTTTTTTTGTCCAATTAATGGTCCACCACCAAAATTAAAATCGATAGAGGATTACAGTCATCAACTTAATTTCAGTGTTACACAATATTTCCTGATCGACAAGGCCAAGTGCCCCTAATATTTGTTTGTTGTATTCTCAGCTGGTTTAAGCCTGGTGTTGAGCTGTTGGGTTTGTATCCTAATAGGGGCACCTCAGACTGAGGCCTGGACCACAGCCACTGGCTATTCATGCTTTGTGACCTGATTCGCAGATGCCTCTAAATCCTGCATGCTCACTGCTATACATCCTCAAGACTTGTAAACACACAACACACATTCAAACTCAAGAGGCAGAGAGCCAACACACGCATAGACAGACAATAGCACATAGAACACACACACACACAAACACAACACACACACACCACGATGAATGCCCAGTGACTAGGGCAGAAGAAAACGATTAAAATCATGTGCAGCATTGCATGCATTCAGCCCATACATGGAAAGTCCCATCCAGTATCATGGAAGAAAGCAGACTACAGACTGGTACAGAGCACCATCCAGTGTCCGATAGGTGACTGAGCTGCTTCAGTCCCTGTATGCTGTGTCGAGATGAAATCATTCAATGGCGATTCTTTTTTCATCAAGTAAAAAGCCGAGCATTAAAGAGTAGGAGGGTGGAGGATAAAAGGTCTATTGATTTTTTCGAATACTGCTTCCACTGGACATAACCTCTCATTCCATTTATGAATTCGATCAAATTATCCTGAACAGATGCATGCAAATCGATGAAAGTGGCAAAACCACAGCGGGGTGATATGCAGCAAGATTTATTTTGTTGATTTTTTGTGTGGTGTGTGTTGTGTGTGTTGTTTGTGTGTGTGTGGTGTGTGTGTGTGTGGTGTGTGTGTGTTCCTCATGATATCATAAAGCCTACAGACCTACACAAGGCTTTGGTTTGGTTTCAGACATGGGGCAAAATGAAATCAGTTTCTCTCACTGAAATATATTTACACATGTAACAAGTAATATATTGCACTAAACCCACAAAACCCTACTGTTTACTTTAGTTGATAGAGACTTCATACTTTATAATAAATAATCTTATAATTGTATAATATATGAGTAAGGGGTTTTTCAGAGATTTCACAGGTACATCTGATGGAATAACCTAGAAGCGTACTCTGTGAGCGCAAATAATACTTTAATATTGAAGCCAATCAACTCTTCTCTTCTCTCAACTACGTATGGAAGCTGGATCGGAAGGACAATGTTCAGAAGATTTAACTAATCAAACTGAAACTATTTTTCATTCCATGCCCAATAGAAACTATGGTGTTCAAAATATACATGGCATTTGAAACCCATGTTCATGTGAATTTAAATTAGATAAAGGCTCCATTCTATTAGTGTCCAAGTAAACCATGTCAGTAGCACACACTACCCCCAACACTACCAGCCAGTAGTTATATTATTTCACTCATGTGCTTTTTATGCTATAAAAGTCTTAATGTCTGTTGCGAGGGAAAAAAACCTGTTGAAGTTGCCCTCGTGGATAAACCGTTTAGACCTGGCCTAAAAACGCCTCGAGATCCCCCAGTCAGAGCTGGTTTATGTGGCTTGGGAACAGGAGTTCGGGGTCCCCGGTAGGAGAAGCTGCCCCCACGTCAAATACACGGACAAAGATGGATGGATGGACTCTTTATTTATGTTCATTTTCTGTGTGTGTTTCTCTCCTTCAAATAGTTTGTAATTCCTTTCCCCTCCTGATGCAGCACTTTGTTACTGTTTGTCCACAGTCTTGCCTGCTCTCTCCTCCCCCTCATCCTCCTTCCACAGGCTAGGGTATGTGGGTGAGACAAAACACATTATCTATTCCAACTGCTGTTACACCCCCCCTTTCCCCATATGTTGTTCAGCCTTCAGTGCATAGATTATGTTTGGCAACATTTCCACTTTCTTTGGACAGAGCAGCTCCCCCACCCCAAAGTATGGTTCAACCAACCCACCCATCTTTTACCTCATGCCACTGGTACCATGACGACTGCTTAGGCTCTGCTAAGCCCAGACCCACTAGCCCATCCCTCCCTCAGTGCCCCGATAATACAGCTGTTCCACTGAATACTGAGGATTCTCCCAGGGAACAATTAGCAGTTCTTCTTTTATAGGAAAATGTTTTCTAAGATGTATTTTCATACATGCTATAAATTGCTAAAACAGAAAATTGTGCTTTTTTATCATTGACAACAGGATTGACAGTGGACCTAGTTGCACACTTCCCACATGCCCCCTCCTCACTAGTCTTCCCGGGTCTCACTGGCTGGAAGTGGGGTGTCTGTCTGTGTTAGGATCCAAGTGGGGGCTTGTGTGTTGGCATGCTTCCTCAGCATGTTTATAAATAGTATCTATACCTGGCTAAACAGGCGTTTGGTGCTGAAAGAGAGATTGTATAATCCTCAGATTCTTGCAGTTTATTTTCCCGGCAGTAAACTAGACCACTTAATAAATGAAGGCTTATCTATAGATTGCATCTTTATTATTAGATATTAAAAATCTATTTCTACAGTGAGAAAGCCGCTCACTGTGTTTTTAGTCACAGACATTTGTGCCATAGGATATTGTTCAACTCAGTTCCCGATGAAAATGCTCAAATATCTCGATTTGTGCGGCCAACAGTCCCCACACCCAAAGATATTCAGTTCTCCTCACAGTGGAGAAGCTGGTGAAAATGGCTGAAATGATAACCAATTATCATAACTGCTTTTCTGATGATCAAACCTCAATTATTTAAGCTCTAATTGCACAAAAACTTAAGCTAAAAAACGCATCAAGAAAGGAGCCATGTCATTTTGCTATCATCGCCAGTATCAGCATCACCAGGGCAAAAACATCATATTACAAGAGACTGTGAAGTATGTAGAAAGCTTAATTGGCCAATAGATATTGCAACATAAAGCTCACGTAGTTTTAGCTAAGATTAAACATTCCCACAGATTGTACACAGTGCACACCCACGCACCCCCACCCCAGCTCCTATCAACACATGTCCCTATCCCTCGTTCCAGCGGCTGGCAGCTGTAATTCCACAGATTTATTTCTCTAACATATCCTCCATATCCATGGAGCACTGTACAGTTACTACTGCCAAAGGTCATTGCCGGCTGCTGCTTTCTCTCCCCCCCTCAACATTCAATTTGTCTGACCCGGTTTGAAGCTGAGATTGCCCATAATCCAGCAGATCGGTCCAGACCACAAGGCTCTATGTCCATGGTTCCTCACTCTATTTAGACAGAGGAGAGCAAAAGTATCGAGAGGTCTGAGGCATGCACTCAACACGCCTCAAACACGCACACATACAGTACAGTTACAAATACACAAGCAGGTAATTTACCCACACACATTCATGCACAAAAGCATTTAAAGGTGACGATAAGCAAAAACATAACTCCAAATAATGTTATGGCTAAAAGTGGACTTCTCTACACTGCCACACTCCTGTCTGTCAAGGTTGACAATCAAGTTTGTTTATATAGTCTTATCAGCATGGCACCTTTGAGACAGAAAAGGAGCGTTCCAACACGAAACCAGATCTACAATCATAATATTTAACATGTCTCAAAAGGAGTAAACCACTGCACAGAAACCACCCAACCCAACATCAAACAAATCATAATGGATTAAACATTTAGGGCCAATGCAAACAAGGACTTTATTACCATAAGTGTCTCTTCATATTTTCAGTCTTGACACAGATTTAAAAGTAGTGCACTACCTTTACACCTGTATACCAGAGACCTTATGCACCCCCCAGGAATACAATAGAATCCTGAAAGGCATGTGATCTAGTATATCTGATGTCATCACCAGGGCCTGGAGACCCCCAAGCTTTCCATGTGGAGACAGATATGGGTTTTGGGTTTATTCTGGGAGGAGGCCAGATCCAGGAAGCCATTTTACTTAATTAATCCACACTACGTGTTTATTACAGGGCTGCTGAGTCATCCCTAATGTACATAATTAGAAAAATAGTATGGTAAAAATTAGGAGCAGCGTAAAACACGACCACAGCCCTCTGACTTCCTTAGAGAAAAAAAAACAATTTTCTTAACGACTGAAGGTTTCACTTGATTCTTTAAAAGCAGTCAAAGCTGCACATCCTGGATGAAAAAATATCTGCCGCACAGTGAAAAAGATATTTAACCATTCCCAAGTTGCAATCCACTTCCCTAAACCAAAACGAGAGGTTGCTCTTTTATAGAATGAAGGCTGGAAAATAAAAATGCAGTATTGTGTATGAAAAAAAAGAAATGTATCCAAATTTCATAGAAATAACTAATAGATAGTCTATATCCTCAACGTTCCACTTCCTGGGTTGCTCAGGTGCTGCATGAAATCCTGCCAGATGCATGTCTTTTCACCGATGTCCGTTTACTTACGTTTTTTTTGTGTTTTAATTTTAACTCCAGGGGATTTAGGAGGACTATGGTTAACTGCTCCTAAGGGTCGTGATACACCAACCCGATAATCGGCCGTCGGACAGTCTGGCGATGTCGGTGACTCGAGTCTGTTCGGTGTGTTCCGTGCCGTTGTCCGTCTAGAGTGGTCCGGAGGGGCCGTCGGCCTTCATTTTGGCCGACCTGACATGCTCGGTGGGAAGGTGGGCACTGCCCAGAATGAGTGGAATGGAGTCATTCAAAATTTGTTGTTCTGAAATGAAGACATTCAAATGCTTCCACAACAGGTTTTGGTGAGGAAATATAGTAAAATATGAGATTGTATTCTGAACAAGCGGCCATGATAGACTGTCTTTGAATTTCTGGAGAAACCATCCAATCAGTTGCTGGCTTTCATTTTTGGGCGACAATACAGATTAGCGCCGCTTTGTATGGAGACGTACTAACGTTTCCTCGCTTTGGTGCGTTCCGAGGCACTTTTTGACCAATATAGGAGAAATGATCAGTTCAACTGCTTTTTCTGCCGAGGATCGCCATCTGGTTGGTGTGTCAGGGGCACAAGATCTCTGCAGGGTAAATCGAGACGCTAGCCTAGACTGTCTGTCCAATAGGAGTTTTTCCACAGGACAGAAACACTTTTGAATGTACACGTTCCACCAAACAAGTTCCTTTCCGAGGCTGTTTTGCAGCGGCTCCGTGCGGAGCTTAGCGCTGCCATGAGGCTTGTGATTGGTTTAAATTAATGCCTATAAACCATAGCACGTTTTTTCTTCCTCACCATCCTGGAATGCTGCGTGGACTAGCCAGACCCTTGTGAACCTGATATTAAACAATTGACAAATCACCTTATCTCTTTTTTACATTTAGAAAAACAGAGTCTCACTTTGGAAATGGGTTAAATTTAATAAACTTTAAAAAAAAACTTTAAATAATAAAACTAACTGCACAAAGCACACTAATATTTATTTTAATGCTCATGAACAAATGAGTCTTTGAGGATTTGTGACATACCTTGAAATATGGCAGTTAGTGTTATGTTATGTTATGTTAAGACACCAAGTCCATTTGGCATTTACTGTACATTCTTTCCGACATCATTTCATCCTTGTAGGCCGTAGATGTGGACAAATTCCTCAATCTTGAGCAGCACCAGCCTGCATCACAAGAAAATGTTGATCTTTTGAGAGTAACTCTTATTCAAGTTAGGATTGAGGGCTACACAATGGACTAATTACTAACACAAAAGAAATGCCTCTCTGTCTCTGCCCAGATGCCCAAGACTGGGCTCCTTTCATCAGTGGGAACATGGTGACCAAGAGAGACAGAGGACTATGGAGTCTGCCCACCTCTTTATCTCTCTTGCATTGTGTGCATTTGCAAGGTGTTTCCTTGTTATTATAAAGCTTCAGCATAGAAACAAAGCCGTTTTAGTAAGCACCTAACCAAATGAATGTAAAATATTGTAAGCATCAAAACTAACTAAATGACTACGATCGAATGATTGTAGCTGGTCCCATGGGATTCTTGCTTAGGTTTTATTTTTAATATGATCTCCAGCTTTTGCAAGTTTAGACACAGATATGTAACATAATGGTCTAAAATGATGGAAATGAGGTTCTTTTTTAGAGTATCTGTGACCTAGATGAGAGATGCTATAAATCCCCAGTTAAACCAGAATGTGTGTTTTTTTTCTTTTTCTTAAAAAGTAGTAAACAAATAATTGAGACATGTTCTTTGTGAGCTTTAGAGGTGTTTGGTAGGTTGACAGCCGGTAACTGGTAGTTTGAGGGAGTAGCGTTTTTCCCCAAATTGTCAACACTATAGCCTTAAGTGTGTGTGCGCGCCAATAGGCATTTTTTTAATAAACTAAGCACTACTATTTAACGGCTTTTATTTGTACCTCTACTGTATAAAAGTTGTCTGGATTAGATTTGTTTCATGCCATACAATGGACAAGGTTATTTCTCCTTTTTAAAGTAATTATTGGATTTACTTTCCACATAAAATGAAATTGTACAAAATATACGTTGGATATGCACATTGGGGCAATACTAGCACAATTACTTGTACCAGGCAAACATTTTTGCAAGCCATAGGTATTGAAAGACTTATTCTCACCAAGCAGAGGCCTTCCTCTTCTAGAGAGGGGGGGTTGCAATGAGGAAAGGACTGTCTTGTGCTTTCAAAGATTTTGTCTTAAATCAGCGATCTGCTGGAATTAGAAGTTGTCTGAGCACAAGCCCCCTCCCTTAACCCCTTACATCCTGACGTGAGAAAGGTGTGTGCATGTGTGTGTGTGTGTGTGTGTGGTTTGTGTGGTGTGTGTGTGTGTGTGTGTGTGGCTGATCAGAGGGGGTCCTCACCGTGGGTCAGAATGAAAAGAAGCTGCCCACATTGGCCTCATAAACACCACTGTTTGGCAAGTCCATTGCAAATTTAGCTTAGGCATATTCAAAAAACCGAGCAGTGTGTACGTGGTGCACTGTTAAACCTGCAAAGCAGCTTGGTCCCTCTCTCTGGCCCCTCTCCTCCATCTTCTAAAAACACTTCACCAAACAGGATTAATGTCACTGCTAAACATTCTATTCCTCAGAATAAACGATGGCTTTCATCAAAGTTGTTGTGGCTTAGTTGTTTTGTTTGTTATTGAGGACATTAAGTGGAACAGGCACAGCTAACACCACCTAAAGCCGGGATAAAACAAATGTTTTGTTCACTGCAAATAAATTAGGACCAATTTTAAACTGACACATATAATTATCACAATGTTAAGCACGGATTGAATCATCAAAACAATTAACCATGAATGTACATTTTTTTAGTCTGACCATTTTTGTACAAGGCTGGTTCAGAAGAAGTTTCAATAACATGATTTCAGAATCAAATTTGCTACAGCTGTGACCTGAATCCAAACATTACACAGCACCACATGCTAAAGTGCAAACAACATTACTGCATCATGACATTCGATAGTGGCTGACACTGATTTACTAATTATAAGAAGATGTGTTGAATGTCAGGCATAGGTTGTGGACAGGTACCACTGGTCGGTTGTGATGCTTCCTTTAGCCAGCCCCATTCCTTGTGATATTACTAAATTTTTGTCCAAATTCTTGCCTTGCTCTTCTCATGCATTATGCCATGTGGTTGAAGGACTGGACGGTGAATTACGTGGCTATTGTTATTTTCCATGTATATGAGTTCATGAGTTTATTGCTGCCATTAAATGTAACCACTGATATTAACTGCATTGGTCCAACAACGTTCTGACTCCCCACAATGTGTGCAATGTTATAAAGAGGTGACGAGAGGAGCATATGGCAGTAAACTAAACACCATAAGTATATGACATTGACCAGCACCGGTGGCAGGCTCACAGCAGCATAGAACAAGAAGCTCACTGGGGTTGCAATAACTTATGGATGTCCTCTACCTGGGGACTACCTGTAGAAGGCCGCAACACATCGCTCCTTGACGTCACTCATGGGCACCGCTTTGGACAGCATCGGAGGCAGGTGACCGGATGCTCATTTAGGTCCGCTCTTGGAGGGCTTCCCGGAGCTTGGGGGTGAACAGGGCCAAATGATGGTATGGGCCCTGAGCTGGCCTCCACTTCCCATGATAGCGTCCTGGCATATGTTCCCATGGCTTTAGATATGAGATGGCATCCCGGCTCTGCCCGCGCCGTCCATCTCCCCAGAGCCTGCCTGGTCCTGTACTTCATCTTTTGTGTAGGACTAACGTTTGTGCTGTATTACAACAGGCTATGCACACCAAGATAACACATGACAGTCATGTTTTACATCCAACAGTAAAAAAAAGACCCCAGCTTAACAATGTTTTTAATGGTTATTGAGGAGGGGACTGGGGGAAATAGTTCCTGAAATACCCATGAGAAACTAAAACACAGGAGGGTTTTTGAATTAATCAG
>NC_045750.1:10560519-10565132 GCF_008692095.1 Etheostoma spectabile
TGACCTTGAAATTGTGGCGTAATGGCGGACGCAAGGAAATAAAAAAATAAAAAAGTTAGGCGTGCCAGTGCAACCAAGGCAAAAACCTGGTCTGGAGCCCTGGCTTGTAGCTTAGCGGCAGACTGTTTTTAGCATTTTAGCTTTGTTAATCTTGTTTCTACTTTAGCTAATGTTACCTGCTGTGTAAAGTGTTATTAGTGTTACTAGCGTGACATGCAGCGATTTGTTGTTGTTGCCGTTTAACGTCTGTTTTGGAGCATCAGAGAGCAAGCAGACAATTTTAAGTGGCACTGTAATGAGGTACCAAAATCCCCGTTGATATTTCGTCCGGTAGATAACGGGCATACAACAATACAACTTCAACATAAGAGGAATGTAGCATAGTAAGGATGTGAAAGCAGTTAAAAATAAGCCTATGTGGCAGTACAATTTGTTGGTTTAAAATCAACAATAATCCTGATTAATTAATCGTGATCCAATATTGATCAAAAAATAATTCATTTTGGCCTAATCGTGCAGCCATTTGGAAGCTCTCTGCGGACCAGGCCTTTGCTCTGAGATGCAACTAAGAAAATGTCAGGAAATACCTACTGGAACTGAACTTATTTGCAATTTGAGTCACTTAAATGATGGCAGGTGTGTAATGACTTGTATTTAACATGAGTTGAATGTGATTTGGTTAATTCTGAACACAGCCACATCCCCGTTGTAAGAGGGTGTGCACACTTATGCAACCAGGTTATTGTAAGGTTTTCATTATTTAATTTTCAAGCTCGAGATTTCATTTTTTTTTCAATTGAAGTGTGCGTGCGTGTGTGTGTTGGTGTACTGTATATCGTGTGCGTGCTCGCCCGTGGCTTCATTCAATGCTCTCACACCCTGCAGAGACAGCTGCAACTCTAGCAAAACAAGAGTTTTGGAGAGTTATATGTCATGCATGTAGGTCAAGATTTATTTAGTAGCTCAATGGGTCTATTTTCCTGTTGGACACATTTATGGCAACAATCTAAACAAATAAAAGCCACATAGATGTATTGTTTCCTGTGTGCGAGGTATCGCCCTCAAATCAGGATTTAGGAGCTTATCTGTCTCTTCCATAAAGCTAGTTATACAGTCACCATGGTACCTTCAGATGGTTATCATAAAACGCCAATCATCTGCATGCACATTCAGTCTTGATTTTTATGTGGGTACAGAAAGTACATGAACATTCCTTCTCCCTGTACTGGATGTTCTTCTGCCTCTTGGTCAGTTTATTTAGAGATAACGTGTTACAGCAGTAAACAGAATAGTGCATACATCAATGTCACAGACACAAACAGACACAGAGTGTAGACTTACTCAGTTGTATATGCTAATGGTAAGCCATTTCTGAAGCTGTTTTACACAAGCAAACTTGTGTCGAATGTTGTACGGCCAAATCGCTCCCATATGTGTGTCTGTGAACGTGCAACTGATCTGCAATGGAAAAATAGCTATTTAAATCACAGCAACAGCAATCATGCCTCAGTGTGTACAATGTGAGGTGCTGATAGGCATTATATTTGGGTGTTTGTGTGCATGTGTGAAGGGATTTGTGTGTACTGTATGAGGTCTGTGTGGTGTCTATGGTTGGAGCCCTGTCCTTACATGGTCCAAACATAGTTTATCTGTCATTGTGAGGTATGTAACTGTGGTCTCGCGACACAAAGCCATTGTAATAACAGAGAGGTTTTGCTTTGCATGAAGGGTGGTGTTGATGAGTTGAGGTGCTGTTTTGGCCAGTTGGTGCCCAACTACGCAGTACTTTAGGCAGGGGGAGAAAACAGGCTGTGAACAAGGGTTAGAAAAGTACACAAACAGATATGATGAGAGAAGAAGTACATTGATGAAAAGAGGAAGATTAATGCTAAAAAGCTGCAAGAGGAAGTTTGTGTGTCTTTCACAGGATGTGAGGCTCAGAGTGTGCTACCCCACACAGGAAGTACAAAGAGTGGGTAAGAGGTCTTCTAAGCCCACAGGGGGAAATTTCCCAAGGTTTCAACATCTGTGGGTGTGATATCTACTGTAGCCTACATTACATGTTAGGCATGGCTGAATGCCAAAAGTGAATCCCAGATCATCAGTACATACACCAATGTCAGTGCCTCAGAATATAGTACACAAGCCTTGGAAACATCTACTCTGGTTTGTCAGAACAATGGCTCCTAACCTTAAAGAGGATTCCACCAATTGAATGCTAAATTCAATTTACTAGCCACGTAGAGTGCAGACCTCACGGATACTTCAAAAAAACTTAGTCATTGGGTCTTCCAATCATCCAAGCACAGAAGTTTTATACCCTGAATATTCTGAATGGCACATACTTGAATAACGGGCCAAAAAGTCTCCAAACCTTGGCCTCCTCTGGTTGTTTCACACGGCCTCCCTGATCTCTCTCCAAAAACTGTCTGGTTTCAGACAATCCAACCACATTTTTCTGAAGCATCCTGAGGCTTTACTCGTTATCTGTGTGTTTAATGGTTTTAGCTCTTTCATCACCGTTTTACTTTATGAACACTAAAAAATTGTATGGCAAAACATGTCATGCTTATGCAAATCTACAGGGATATGTACAGTAATCTTACAGGGATATGTACAATAATCTATCTGTGATATGTCTGTGACTCCCTTCAGATCTTTATTTTCAGACATTCTTATGATCTTTCTGTATTACTTTCACTCTTCTTCTTTTTCACATCAGGTCTTCTCTCCCACAGATACTTATTTTCTTCAATATACACACTAACACACACACACACACACACACACACACACACACACAAACCCACACAACACACACACACACACACACACACATTGACAGTGACTAAGGTCGGCCTTTGTTGTAGGCAGCTGGTGGAGGGCTTTCCTGTCTAAACAGCCCAAACGCTGAGGTGACAGAGCTGTGAGGGACAGGGAGAGACACAGAGGAGAGAGAATAGGCAGAGTGGGGGTGACCAGCAGCTAATCCTCGGGCCGGCGGGGGGTGGAGCAGGAAACAGGGCATGGGACATGGGCGAAGGCCTACAAGTTCTTCCTCTCTCACCCTGAATGGCGATATGGTAGAGTTTGGATGAACACCCACGCACAAAGATCATACATGAAACACAAAATACACGCTTGCTGGGAGCTATTTTACAGCATGAAAGCCAACTTTGACCTGCTCCACCAGGAGTTGTGACATGCTCACCTCCAAATATCTTTTTTTTTTTTCCCCACTACCTTGTTAATAGGGGCTGAAGACTATCTATTCTAAAAAAAAAACTCAATTAAAGCATATGTAAAGGAGAAGTCCGGCAAATTTTATGTCAATCTTGATCGCATAAATATACGAGTACTTTCGATTGGGGGGAAAAAAAACCGACCTGAATCAGTGCAGGCAAACTGAATAGCTGCAGCTATTTGTACAAGCTTCCACTGAGCTAAAACTGCAGTTAACGGGCAAGTTTTAGAGTGCTTTTGGCCTCTTAACTGACACACAATGCAATTATTTTGTTGTACTACATGAACAGGCTCCTACGTAACATTAAGATGCGTTTTCAACTCAGACATTGTTTTAATTACCTACCGTGTTTAGATTTGCCGTGGGGTAGCCTGGGGTAGCTGCTAGCTGTTAGCTGCTAGCTGATAAGTGTGGTCAGCCAGGCTTTTGGGAAAATCATAAAGCTGCAGTTGTGTGTGTATTGTAGCTCACATTTTGTGTGTGATCGATCTGGTGTTGGTGAGTAGGAAGCTTGGCAGTGTCTCTGTGTGGTTAAATTCCTAACCGGGCAGGCAGCCTTCGTCCCTCCTTCGCGCTCCCACAGCCAACAACAATCCCCAAGCGCCAGGTGGTTTAGTGAGTGTCCTCCATGCCTTCGGTGACAAATTGTAGTTTATTTCCTTCTCAAAAGTAGGTAATTGAGCACTGTAGGGTTATGACCATTCAGTAACTATCTAACTTCATGGAATGGGTAACACAGTAATAACGTTACTGCCAGCTGTAGCTTGCGCTTGGAACAGCTGCTTCATCTGCCTGTTGCACCTCTCTGTCTGGTTCTTTCCAACTCTTGTGAGGCGGGTTCTTCGTCTGTATTCTCGGGTTTGAATGAATAAAGATGACCATCAAACTCAAAAGGCTCTTTGGTGTTGTATATCTGCTAGATTCTCTAGTTATGTTACTCAAGCTTCTTCCCTTGTGAAATCTGCACTTCAATCTTTAGACACACAATCTGCCAAACTAGTGCAGTACCTTTTTAAATTGCATGCTTTGAGGCACTTCATAGAGAAGAAATGCAGTTTATTTAATTATTTAGATTGTTATGGTATCAAAACTATTGAAGATCCAGAAAACTGATTGATTTGATGCATACTTCAAAAAGATTGGCTTTTGCTAACTAATCTTGTGGTTGTTTCTGACATTTTGCAAAACCTGACAATGAGACTGTCCCCCTCTGGTGGGCCCATGGGATCTATTTCTTAAACTATATGTATGGCAGTTAACAGGAAGAGACAAATTATTTTAGTTTAAATTAAGCGTGAATTACACATATGATGGTCAATTAAACAATGTTTTTGCAAGTGAAGAAAGTCGTAGTTGTCGCCCCTCCCAT